>NC_064633.1:142509396-142812426 GCF_023864275.1 Schistocerca cancellata
TTCTCGAAGGTGAAATTTTGAAAATGGTGCTGGGCCTGAGTATGCCTTGGAGTTCCAATTCTGCAACCGGAATGATTTTTGGTTCCGTCGGGCGATGTCAACACTTCACCCTTTGTGTTGGTCATGTTCCCCACCCTTGTTTAGAGCTATGAAGCTGGAAAGGTCCAAGTAACTGAAGAACTCATAGCGTTGGTCCACATAACTTATCAGGACAAACTTATGCCACAGCTGGTATGGCAATTCCACTGCGTAATTGTTCATCATATAAAAAAATGGTTCAAATGGCTCTGAGCACTATGGGACTTAACTTCTGAGGTCATCAGTCGCCTAGAACTTAGAACTACTTAAACCTAACTAACCTAAGGACATCACACACATCCATGCCCGAGGTAGGATTCGAACCTGCGACCGTAGCGGTCACGTGGTTCCAGACTGTAGCGCCTTTAGCCGCTTAGCCACCCCGGCCGGCAATACCCGTTTATCATTTGCATTTCCTCTTGGGGTAGCAATTTTAATGGCCAGTGGTGTAATTGTATGGTGAATTAATTAAAAAGAAAAATAGGCGACAAATGAATGGAAAAATTATTTGAAATTGTTTTTGGTGCAATTCCTGTGGTGTATCTTAATTCTTAATCAACTGCAAGCGTCACCTTTCGGAAAAGTTATACATTATGGGTGATTTGTCGCGAAGTTATTGCTAACGCGTGAAATGTTCAGCAGTATTAACGACGTTTCTTTGCCGAGTGAGATTCATACGAAGAAATGTCGCTGTGGCAAATCTAAGTTCGCCCGATGCTTGTATTGTTCAGAATTTCTACGATTGGTATTTTTGTATCCCGCCTGGATTGGCGGCGCGTGGATCTGCACCTGTGAACTGCTTCTGCAAAATAGGCCGAGAGTGGAGGACGCGAGTAGGAGCAGGAAAATGTGAAGCACTTCGGTACTGCGTATAGGTCAGGCTCTTTTATTGGTGTATGAACATATACAAATTATAATATTACTTAACTTTGCTTACAGATGAGCACGTAGGTGCGAAGCCGTTTATGTATCAAAGCTAACAGCTACTAGAAGTTACAAAGGCAAATCTGTAGTGGCTCGCCCACTATGAAATAGAAACGATGTTGCTTGGTCGTCTACTCGGAATCAAATGGACTAAATCTGAAGCGGCGCTCGTAGAGCTGCACAGCGCGGTCTAGAGGTCTGTGGTCGGCGTTGTTCGTCCGCTCTCGTAGTGCTAACCTACGAAAGCGCACCTACGTTGTGGCATCGTAGCTATCGATCCCACAGGTATCATTCAAGGGAATGCACCAGATCTTCGTGACGAATAAACATAATATACTGATGAGCCAGAACATTATGACTAGCTACCAAATAGCCGTTATCTCAACCTTTGGCCCAGATAACAGCGGCAACGGGTCGTGGCCTGGAAGCAACGCGGCCTTGGTGGGTCACTGGAGGGAGATTTTCATTCTGGAAACATCCCCCAGGCTGTGGCTAAGCCATGTCTCCGCAGTATCCTTTCTTTCAGGAGTGCTAGTTCTGCAAGGTTCGCAGGAGAGCTTCTGTAAAGTTTGGAAGGTAGGAGACGAGGTACTGGCAGAAGTAAAGCTGTTAGTACCGGGCGTGAGTCGTGCTTCGGTAGCTCAGATGGTAGAGCACTTGCCCGCAAGAGGCAAAGGTCCCGAGTTCGAGTCTCGGTCGGGCACACAGTTTTAATCTGCCAGGAAGTTTCATATCAGCGCACACTCCGCTGCAGAGTGAAAATCTAATTCTGGAATTGTTCACCTGCCTGGGTTGCTTCCCTTCAAGTGGACTCTCCCAACATTCCACTGTTCCGTTTATCTCAACCAGCGTCAGTAGTATCGTTGGTACGTGTCCTTCCGTGCTAACGTGAACGTTTAAATTTAGTTCCTTGTTCGTTTGTTTCGTTTTTGTCACTGTTCAAATGCTAACCATTGAAGAACGTGTGCTTTTAGTCGAACAAGTATTCAAAGCTGGCGGTAAATACACAGTTTCAGTTCGTCAAACATTTAATTCAGTTTTCCCGGAGACGACACTCCCACATCGCGATACTGTGCTAGATTTGATTAACAAATTTCGAAGTACGGGTTCAGTGACGGATGCACCGAGAAGTAGTCGTCCTAGCCTTTCGTCTGAGGATAAACTTCTCTGTATTTTCGATAAAATGTCCTCGAGTCCGAACAAGTCAGTAAGAAAACTTGTCCAGGAAATCGATGTTAGTGTTGGAACGGCCCACACAGCTGTAAGGAAAAAATTAGAACCTTTCCCATACAAAGTGATAGTCGTGCAAGAACTGAAAAATACTGATCATGGCAAGAGACTGCATTATTGTGAATGGTTCGAAAATTTCGTTCAACAAAATGGAAGCGATTTTCTTAATGAAACGTTTTTCACTGATGAGGCGTCGTTTCATTTATCCGGGTACTTGAACTCGCAAAATTCTGTTATGTGGAGTGCTGCAAATCCCTTGTGCATTCATGAGGAACCACTTCATTCTGTGAAAATAGGAATTTGGATTGCAATTTCTAGACGTCGGATTGTGGGTCCCATATTTTTCAACGAAACAATAAACGCATGACGATACTGCAGCGATATTCTATGCCCATTCATAGGAGAACTTGTGTCAAGTGAAATACTGAACAGTTATTTTCAACAAGATGGTGCACCCACGCATACAGCTCGCGTTTCAATGTCACTGCTTGCTGATGTTTTTGGTGATCGCATAATTTCACAGGGACTTTGGCCTCCACGATCGCCTGACCTAACACCACCTGACTTTTTCTTCTCGGGTGCAGCGAAAGCAACTGTCTATAAAAACCGTCCAAAATCCATTGATGAATTGAAAACTGCAATATCCACTTTCACTGCTTCTGTTACAGAAGAAATGTTACAGCTTGTGTTTGGAAACATGATTAGACGAATCGGATTGTGTACTCAACAACAGGGGGGACACTTTCAACATTTAATGTGAAAATTTGTAAGTAAAACTTAATATTCAATAATTTAATAACTTGTATTTCACTGAGTTTCATTTCGGTATATTCCTGCGCCATAGGCACTGAGGAGAGACTTTTTGGACACCCCGTATTATAACGCCCCTGTATCCCGTAATTTGATAGGAACATTCGTATAGAACCTTTTACGGACATGCGTAGATAAAAGCAAATAAAAAAATAAATAAAAGAAAATAAAAACAATAATCCGGTTTTGAAAACGGTCACAAAAATGAGAGACTGCCACGAGTTGGACCCAGCTACTCGCGCGCTGAAAGACAACTAACTTACGTCGAAAACTTTGAAGGTCGTTTTCTCAGAAACGGTCGAGTATCAACAGATAGGACGAGACGTGTGTTCTCTTATTTTGCTTCCTCTTCCACTGAGCGAAGTTTATGGGAAATCGTGTTATGTCACATGCCGTGTCCTCGTCTAAGATGCAGCGTAGTCCGGCATTCTTTGGAGAGAGCCCACGTGACTCTGTATCGCGTGCACGGAGACGGTCGTGATTGACTGTCGCTCTCTTGTAATTTAGCTTCGCTCCAGCCAGATCACTGGCAATCTGTCGCTGGCATTCTTGTGTTTTAACTTTGCCTCTGCCGTTGTCTACTATTCCGCATTCATCTTGAATATTGCTCTTCTTTTCGGTGTATCTTGTAACTATTACCACCCACTGCTGTTGACTATGAGTTTGGCATTCGGTATAACTTCATATAAAAAACTACAATAAACACAGAAATTATTTTTTTATAAATTATAGAGCGCAGCAATCAGTCGTCCTTTTTTAGATTTTATTAAGCAAATCCAGATTTCGGCTAATGGCTAGCCATTCTCAATATTCAAAGCTCGAACAACAGGGACTTATATACATCGAGAATAGAAAATAGTGCATTGAGAATGACTAGCCACTAGCCGAAACCTGCATTTGTGTAATAAAATCTAAAAAAAAAAGGATGTCTGACTGCTGCACTCTATAATTTATAAGCCACATAACAGTCGCTGAGTGCACCCACTTTCCGAATGGAAGGTAACCTTACAGAAATTATTTCAATTGTATTTATGACTTTTAGTCCCCCCGGACAAATCCACTTACTTCCACCCTGCCCGCATCCAACTCGGCGTCTGTACAAACTCGCGACAGTTTTTGGACTCATCAGCACGCATCGCGACGGAAGACCGATTTGGTGATCTATGCACGCTGTTCTGTCCTATGCGATCCTCTTCATCTCTGAATAACCACTACAACCGTACATCTGCTTGAGATGTTTGTTGAAATCTAATCTTGTTCTATCTCTACATTTTTTTGCCCTCACACTTCCTTCCATTACCAAATCTACAATTCTTTGTTGCCTTTGGAAGTTCAAATGGTCCTAAGCAGTACGGGACTTAACATCTGAGGTCATCAGTCCCCTAGACTTAGAACTACTTAAACCTAACTAACATAAGGCCCGCCGGGTTGGCCGTGCGGTCTAACGCACGGCTTTCCAGGCGGTTAGGAGCGCCGGTCCCCGGCACGAATCCGCCCGGCGGATTTTTGTCGAGGTCCGGTGAGCCGGCCAGTTTGTGGATGGCTTTTAGGCGGTTTTCCATCTGACTCGGCAAATGCGGGCTGGTTCCCCTTATTGCGCCTCAGCTACACTATGTCGGCGATTGCTGCGCAATCAAGTTCTCCACGTATGCGTACACCACCATTACTCTACTACGCAAACGTAGGGGTTACATACACACGTCTGGTGTGAGACGTTCCCTGGGGGGACCACTTGGGACCGAACCGCACAATTAGGACGGGTGGTAGGGACAGAGCATCGAGTGACATTATACTGAGTGCGCTATCCGAAAACTACCTCGAGCAATTAAACAGAGAACCGACTCGTGGAGATAACATCTTGGACCTACTGATAACAAACAGACCCGAACTTTTCGTCTCTGTAAGCGCAGAACAGGGAATCAGTGATCATAAGGCCGTTGCAGCATCCCTGAATATGGAAGTAAATAGGAATATAAAAAAAGGGAGGAAGGCTTATCTCTTTAGAAAGAGTAATAGAAGGCAGATTTCAGACTACCTAACAGATCAAAACGAAAATTTCTGTTCCGACACTGACAATGTTGAGTGTTTATGGAAAAAGTTCAGGGCAATCGTAAAATACGTTTTAGACACGTACGTGCCGAGTAAAACTGTGAGGGACGGGAAAAACCCAACGTGGTACAACAACAAAGTTAGGAAACTACTGCGACAGCAAAGAGACCTTCAATCAAAGTTTAAACGCAGCCAAAACCTCTCACACAAACAGAAGCTAAACGATGTCAAAGTTAGCGTAAGGAGGGCTATGCGTGAAGCGTTCAGTGAATTCGAAAGTAAAATACTAGGTACCGACTTGACAGAAAATCCTAGGAAGTTCCGGTCTTACGTTAAATCAGTAAGTGGATCGAAACAGCATATCCAGACACTCCGGGATGATGAAGGCATTGAAACAGAGGATGACACGCGTAAAGCTGAAATACTAAACACCTTTTTCCAAAGCTGTTTCACAGAGGAAGACCGCGCTGCAGTTCCTTCTCTAAATCCTCGCACAAACGAAAAAATGGCTGACATCGAAATAAGTGTCCAAGGAATAGAAAAGCAACTGGAATCACTCAACAGAGGAAAGTCCACTGGACCTGACGGGATACCAATTCGATTCTACACAGAGTACGCGAAAGAACTTGCCCCCCTTCTAACAGCCGTGTACCGCAAGTCTCTAGAGGAACGGAAGGTTCCAAATGATTGTAAAAGAGCTCAGGTAGTCCCAGTCTTCAAGAAGGGTCGTCGAGCAGATGCGCAAAACTATAGACCTATATCTCTGACGTCGATCAGTTGTAGAATTTTAGAACATGTTTTTTGCTCGAGTATCATGTCGTTTTTGGAAACCCAGAATCTACTATGTAGGAATCAACATGGATTCCGGAAACAGCGATCGTGTGAGACCCAACTCGCATTATTTGTTCATGAGGCCCAGAAAATATTAGATACAGGCTCCCAGGTAGATGCTATTTTCCTTGACTTCCGGAAGGCGTTCGATACAGTTCCGCACTGTCGCCTGATAAACAAAGAAAGAGCCTACGGAATATCAGACCAGCTGTGTGACTGGATTGAAGAGTTTTTAGCAAACAGAACGCAGCATGTTGTTATCAATGGAGAGACGTCTACAGACGTTAAAGTAACCTCTGGCGTGCCACAGGGGAGTGTTATGGGACCATTGCTTTTCACAATATATATAATGACCTAGTAGATAGTGTCGCAAGTTCCATGCGGCTTTTCGCGGATGATGCTGTAATATACAGAGAAGTTGCAGCATTAGAAAATTTTAGCGAAATGCAGGAAGATCTGCAGTGAATAGGCACTTGGTGCAGGGAGTGGCAACTGACCCTTAACACAGACAAATGTAATGTATTGCGAATACATAGAAAGAAGGATCCTTTATTGTATGATTATATGATAGCAGAACAAACACTGGTAGCAGTTACTTCTGTAAAATATCTGGGAGTATGCATGCGGAACGATTTGAAGTGGAATGATCATATAAAATTAATTGTTGGTAAGGCGGGTACCAGGTTGAGATTCATTGGGAGAGTCCTTATAAAATGTAGTCCATCAACAACGGAGGTGGCTTACAAAACACTCGTTCGACCTATACTTGAGTATTGCGCATCAGTGTGGGATCCGTACCAGATCGGGTTGACGGAGGACATAGAGAAGATCCAAAGAAGAGCGGCGCGTTTCGTCACAGGGTTATTTGGTAACCGTGATAGCGTTACGGAGATGTTTAACAAACTCAAGTGGCAGACTCTGCAAGAGAGGCGCTCTGCGTCGCGGTGTAGCTTGCTTGCCAGGTTTCGAGAGGGTGCGTTTCTGGATGAGGTATCGAATATATTGCTTCCCCCTACTTATACCTCCCGAGGAGATCACGAATGTAAAATTAGAGAGATTAGAGCGCGCACGGAGGCTTTCAGACAGTCGTTCTTCCCGCGAACCATACGCGACTGGAACAGGAAAGGGAGGTAATGACAGTGGCACGTAAAGTGCCCTCCGCCACACACCGTTGGGTGGCTTGCGGAGTATAAATGTAGATGTAGATGTAGATAACCCTAGTTTAGGTGTGGGGCGGCGGAGGGGTGAAGTGGACTGCGGTAGTCGTCGTGGCGTTGTGGACCACTGCGGCTGCGGCGGGGACGGAGCCTCTCCGTCGTTCCTAGGTCCCTGGTGAACATAACATAACACAACTAACCTAAGGACATCAAACACATCCATGTCCGAAGCAGGATTCGAACCTGCGAGCGTAGCAGCAGCGCGGTTTCGGACTGAAACGCCAAGAACCGCTAGGCCACAGCGGCCGGCTCCTTTGGAAGTGTCCCATCAACCGATTATTTCTTTATGTCAAGTTGTATCAAAAATTTGTTTGCTCCCCAGTTCAGTTCATTACCTTTTCATTAGTTACTCGATCTACCCATCCAGTCTTCAGAAGTCAGCTATCGAAGGGCATTTCGAAATCTTTTATTTTCTTCCTGTCACAGCTGTTTATCATCCACAGCTTACTTCCGTAAATGGCTAGCTCCAAAGGTCTTCAGAAAAGATTTCATTACACATTATGTTCGAGGTTAACGTATTTCTCTTGTTCGGAAATGCTTTTCTTTTTTATAGTCAATCTGCATTTTAGATGTTCTCTGCTTCGACTATCGTCAGTTAGTTTGTTGTTCAAATAACAAAACCCATAAACTACTTTTAGTCTCCCTATTTCCAGTCTAATTCCCTCGACATCGCGTGTTGTAAATAATCTATGTTCCGTTATCCTTCTATTACTTTTGTTGGTTTTATCTTACAGCTTCTATTCAACTGCTCTTCAAGGTCCTTTGCCATCTGTGACTGAATTACAATGTCATCCCCAAATCTCAAAATTTTTATTTATCCTCCCTGAACTTTAATTCCGTAATTCCATTTCTAAATTCATCCTTAGTTCGCTTCACTGCTTGCTCGGTGTCAGGGATAGGGTATGACCCTGTGTCGCTCCCTGGTCAAGCACTACTTTACTTTCATGCTCTTCAGCTGATACAATAGTGTATAAGTATACTGAAATTAGATCCGCGCTCTTTCTACCGTATTCGCAGGAACAACGGGTCAATTGAATCTACGTAAGCTCCACACCTTAAAGTGGGTTGTGGAGTAGAGTGAACAAGGTCCTTCAAAAACCATGTTGGTTTTGAATCACTAGGATATTTTTGTTTGTCGGTTGACCACTTTGTGTGTATCCTTCCGGTTTCCACAAGCATTCCAACTGTAGCTTCAGTTTGGATTTTTCGCATTTCTTCATTATGTGTGTAAACAATGAGCTAATTCGCCAAACTTCACTAGTTTGTCAGTTATTTGGCAGTCGACTGCTTTGTTTGACGTGTTTGATTTTTTATTAAGGAAACTGTGTTTGACCGTTTATTTATTGGTTCAAATGGCTCTGAGCACTATGGGACTCAACATCTTAGGTCATAAGTCCCCTAGAACTTAGAACTACTTAAACCTAACTAACCTAAGGACATCGCACACACCCATGCCCGAGGCAGGATTCGAACCTGCGACCGTAGCAGTCCCGCGGTTCCGGACTGCAGCGCCAGAACCGCTAGACCACCGCGGCCGGCTGTTTATTTATTGTAATTGTGAAAAATATAAAATCAGGATTCTAATTTTTACTTCAATACTTAATGAACATTATTGAATTAACAGAAGCCAGCCAGAGTGGCCGAGCGGTTCTAGGCGCTACAGTCTGGAACCGCGCGACTGCTACGGTCGCAGGTTCGAATCCTGCCTTGGGCATGGATGTGTGTGATGTCCTTAGGTTAGATAGGTTTAATTAGTTCTAAGTTCTAGGGGACTGATGATCTCAGAAGTTAAGTCCCATAGTGCTCAGAGCCATTTGAACCAATTAACAGAAAATTATTAATTTAAAAAATGATGCAAAGTCATTAAAATGCACAAGATGTTCAACTGAGAAAAGTCAAAAGGATCATACAGCTAATATTGTTGCTTCAGATGATAATCATAAACAGATTTTTAATTAACACACAAAAGGTATTACACTCTGAACTCTTTGACTGGAATCTAGATTCCACTTTTGTAGGTGAGCAAAGTTCACATGTGCCCCTTAAATTGACAAATGTTGGCCTGTGAGATGCTGTATTCTGAAAACATTTGTCGTTTGGCGCAGAATATGCTGCTTTTCTTCTCTTTGGAGTTGATAACGGCGAAGTTGAGTCAATTTTGGGTCTGTCCGGAATGTAGACTAAAGCTGGGCATGATTGTGGAATGATTCCTTTTCTTCCACTGTGCAGCAGAGATAGCTAAATTTGGCATATTTTCCTCTTCATACTCCTCCTCTTCCGCATTTGCATTTGCTGCAGGTTCTGCAATATTTTGTGAAGTGCTAGCAAATACCGAAAGAGATAGACGTGGATTATCTTTGTCATTGTCCGTCTCCTCCTCACTGGTACTTAGTGCAGGTTCCGCAATATTTTGTGCGGTACTAGCACACACACCTCAGGATTTTTACATTATTATTCTTGTGCGACGTATTAATCATCATTACATATTGGCTGTCATCACTATTGTCAAATGGTGTATCAATATCATCTGAAAAATTTACTAGTTTAGTAAGAATTTCTTCGTCTGTAAGACTACTTCTGTAGTAGGTAGCCATAGCCTGAAACAAAACAAAATCTTACTAAGTTCACCAACGTTTCAATAGTTATACATTATTTCTGTTGTTTTTTGTCAAACGAAACGCCATATTGTTCTCAGTAAGTTTATGTTATTATTTATAAAAGGTCGTGAAAGCAGAAAAAGCCCTAAAGAAAAGTAACCAAAACTTAATCTTAACTTACGAAGTCATTGCACTAGAACTGACGGGGGTGCTAAATCCCACTCATTTTATACCTTATAAGTGGATTTTATGAGGCTATTGTATTGACATTTTATCAAAATTAACAGCAGTCTGTATATAGGTTACTAAATAAATATTATCGCTCTTCTCAGTTCATACAAAAACCTTATTTCTATTTAGGCAACTTTGCAGCGTTGTTTCACACACCAAGCAGCCATTTGCAAAATAACTTCACATTCCGGGCTGATGTATACGCTTCCAAATAGCTTTCGGTTCGTGCTAACATCCAGCGTAGGAAGCAGAGACTGCATGGAATGCGACCTATCTATCCCTACAGATACCTTACATGATTCAGCACAAAATCCGCGGGACTCCTCTAAGTCCCGCCGGTAAATAAAGAGTTCACGTGGTTGACAGCAGTTTTGATTGTCGACCGATTTGACAATATACCGGATGTTTCGCCGCTCTTGTTTGGCGAGAATGAGTTTTTATTAAAATTTATCCCACTGCTTCATGGGTTTCTACAGTTGTGGAAACTACGATAAAAACAATAGAGCACCGCTAACTACCGAAATGGTAATGTTTTGCGAGAAACATCATATTTAGTGACGAGGTCCACTTCAACGTAAATGGATTTGTGAACCAACAGAACTGGCATCGGCGTTGGGGGTCACAAAATCCTTGCGTGGTGCAAGACTGAGAAATTTACAGTTTTCTGTGTCGTTTGGTTGGGCGCCATAATCAGCTCTTATTAAGGTTTTGCACCTCATTCGGTAAAAACGGAACCCTTATGCGACTACTTTGTTGTCTGTCTGCCTGTCCAATTGTTAACACCACTTTTTCTGAGGCACAGGTATAGGTATGAAGTTGAAATTTGCGTCAGGTATTAAAGTCTATGGCCCCTGTGCGGTATAAAAAAATTTAAGCTTCTAACCTATGTCACATGTTTTGATACTCGCAAACTCACTCGTCAAAATCTATAGACGGAACTATCTATTGTATTTGCATGTCGGGGGTGGAAAGCTACTCCAACGTTGCCAGACTGTTGTAAATAACGAAGGAAAACAATTATTGATGACTAAAGTCTCTGTTACATGTGTGTGTTCGTAACGATCAGGCATAAGTTTAAAAAACATAGTGAAGTTCTCATCGGTAGAATTTGGAACATCGACGAAGAAACGAATCTAAGGAAAGAAGACTCAAAAAAGTGGTCTAGCGGTAAAATGCGTCCTTCGAAACGGAGAGGTCGCGGGATCGAATTTAGGTTGGACCTCGGATTTTTCGGTCTTCGTTTTAACTTAGCCTTCTCTTCTCAACAGGGTGAGTAGTCGCCAGACAATATGTGTTTCGTATTTCACGTTAAACTGTAGGTCCCTTTTCCCCTGTTGGATAACTGGCATACGTTAGGGACAGGTAAATCAACGAAGTGGCGTCCAATAGAAAGACTTACAGCAAGCCAATGAGCCACACGAAATTATTATTATTATCATCTATATACATAATTAAGTTTATACAGAACCCTCAGAGCAGGGTTCTCTTAAAAAGAAGAGGCAGGAGAAGCTGTGAGAGTTGATGGAATCCATTACCGTACGATGATGATTTTTTGTGGCATGATTTAACTGGATGGAAGTTCAAGACTTGTGGTTTCTGCAGGATGGTGGTAACTTCGGCATTTCTCGCGAAACGACTACGTTGCTCCGTGAGCGGCTTCGGATCGCCTCATCTTCCGGAATGGTGACCAACATTAGCCACCAATATCTGTGACGTAAACGGTTGCGACTGGTGTATGGTAGTGAATCCCGAAACATCTGAGAGTTACAGTAGGAAATACGACGTGTTGGAGAAATGCAGGTGGAGTCTTGTCAGACCATCAGAGCGAAATTTACGGACAGAGTTCTTACATGCCAGCGCAGTAGAAGAGATCGTATGTTAGATATCTTCCATACTTGAAAAGGGAAAGTGTGATGAATATGTCTGTGTATGTAAGGCGCCTAACAAAAAAGTGAAGTAGCCAGTAAACATGAGCGGATGCTGTAACTTCATAAACGTACAAACCACCAGTGCTTATATTAATGAGTAGTGTGTAGTTCTCTTTGCATTGGTGTCGTTAGTGTTCAGTATTATTGCCAAGCCTGGTACAAGGAGCTTGACCAGCGTCAGATGTTGAGTGGTCACTATGAGGGTCACGGAAATGCCGCGCACATATTTTAGACAGCGTTATCAACACCTGATCAAGAGTCTGAAAGGATACTCGTTGTGGGACTCAATTGGCCGGCTGTCCAGATGTTTGGGGCGTTTTCATGTGACAGTGGCCCGATGGTGGACTCTGAGAACGTGAGTGACGGCATACTCGTCGACAAGGTTCCAGCCGGCCACGTCTCTGGTGACAAGGGAGGATACCCCTACTGTGCACCAACCACGTCGTCAGCCATTAACACCTGCGCCTGCCTTCCGAGAGCATGTAATGGACTCCTTGTAACACACTGTGTCATCCCGCACTGTTGGTTGGAGGGTAGCTTCAGCCTGACCAGGGAATTACCGAGCCAAGCACGGGGCTGTCGTTAACAGCAGAATGCAAAAGGCTGCATCAAAATGACGCCGCGATGGGGAAGCATGGAGTGCTTGATGAATGATGTCGCATTGTGTTCACCTATGAAGCTTTGTTCTTCACTGGCTAACGTGACCATTAAAGGCGATTATGGCAGCGACCTGGCGATTGTTGTTATTGTGGTCTTCAGTCCAGAGACTGGTTTGATGCAGCTCTCCATGCTACTCTATCCTGTGCAAGCTTCTTCATCTCGCTATACCTACTGCAACCTACATCCTTCTGAATCTGGTTAGTGTATTCACCTCTTGGTCTCCCTCTACGATTTTTTACCCTCCACGCTGCCCTCCAATACTAAATTGGTCATCCCTTGATGCCTCAGAATATGTCCTACCAACCGATCCCTTCTTCTGGTCAAGTTGTGCCACAAATTTCTCTTCTCCCAGTTCTTTTCAATACCTCCTCATTAGTTATGTGATCTACCCATCTAATCTTCAGCATTCTTCTGTAGCACCACATTTCTAAAGCTCCTATTCTCTTCTTGTCTAAAATATTTATCGTCCACGTTTCACTTCCATACATGGCTACATACCATACAAATACTTTCAGAAACGACTTCCTGACGCATAAATCTATACTCGGTGTAAACAAATTTCTCTTCTTCACAAACTCTTTCCTTGCCGTTGCCAGTCTACATTTTATATACTCTCTATTTCGACCATCATTTTGCTCCCCAAATAGCAAAACTCATTTACTACTTTAAGCGTCTCATTTCCTAATCTTATTCCCTCACCATCACCCGATTTAATTCGACTACATTTCATTATCCTCGTTTTGTTTTTGTTGATATTGATCTTATATCCTCCCTTCAAGACACTGTCCATTCCGATCAGCTGCTCTTCCAGGTCCTTTGCTGTCTCTGACAGAATTACAATGTCATCGGCGAACCTCAAAGTTTTTATTTATTCTCCATGGATTTTAATTCCTACTCCGAATTTTTCTTTTGTTTCCTTTACTGCTTGCTCAATATACAGATTGAACAACATCGGGGACAGGCTACAACCTTGTCTCACTCCCTTCCCAACCACTGCTTCCCTTTCATGTCCCTCGACTCTTATAACTGCCATCTGGTTTCTGTACAAATTATAAATAGCCTTTCGCTCCCTGTATTTTACCCCTGCCACCTTCAGAATTTGAAAGAGAGTATTCCAGTCAACATTGTCAAAAGCATTCTCTACGTCAAATGCTAGAAATGTAGTTTTGCCTTTCCTTAATCTATCTTCTAAGATGAGTCGTAGGGTCAGTATTGCCACACGCGTTGCAACATTTCTACGGAATCCAAACTGATCTTCCCCGAGGTCGGCTTCTACCAGTTTTTCCATTCGTCTGTAAAGAATTGGTGTTAGTATTTTGCAGCCGTGGGTTATTAAACTGATAGTTCGGTAATTTTCACGTCTGTCAACACCTGCTTTCTTTGGGATTGGAATTATTACATTCTTCTTGAAGTTGAGGGTATTTCGCCTGTCTGATACATCTTGCTCACCAAATGGTACAGTTTTGTCAGGGCTGGCTCTGCCAAGGCTATCAGTAGTTCTAATGGAATGTTGTCTTGTTTCGACTTAGGTCTTTCAGTGCTCTCTCAAACTCTTCGCGCAGTATCATATCGCCCATTTCAACTTCATCTACATCTTCCTCCTTGTCCTCAAGTACATCGCCCTTGTATAGACCCTCTATGTATTCCATTTTTACAAGTACAGTCTGTTTGGAGGGACACTGCGGTTTTCCTCCTGGCATCATGGTGCGGATATCCATGGGGTACAACTTCGAGGCACCGCTGGTGTTAATTGAGGAGTGTACAGTCCATGAATGCGCCGTGTCTGTTCTTTCGAACATGTCCGAAAGAACAGACACCACTCTTCCATATACTTCATTCGCCTACACGTAAATTGGATCCGCCTTCTTCAGTAAGGATGCACACGTGTATCCGTCCTACTGCGGGAATCTCAGAGTAGTGAGCATGGAGGAAATGGACAGGGACTGTGGATAGGTGGCGCTCGATGGAAATGTGGGTCGGTCTTGAGGCGTGTCTAGACAGTCCGCGCAGTTACTGTGGCCCAGATGGCGCAGTGGATAACGCACCTGCCTAGTAAGCAGGAGATCCTAGGTTCGAATCCCGGTCCCGTACACATTTTCACTCGTCGCCGCTGATTCCACGTAGCGTCCAGATGCAGCGGACATCAGTAATCCCTTTCCCTTCCTTTCTCCTCCCCTTCCCCTTCAATTCGCATACGAAGTACAGTCTGTTAAGTAAGATCTTCGTCGGGTTAACTGTAGAAAAATATATTTGACAACAAACGGAAGCATATGGATATATCGCACACGAACAAAAGTACATTGCAGTTAAAATTTATAATACGCCGAGATGCCCGCAGCGTCGATAATTGGGTGGCATCTCCGAGGTATGCTTAAAACCAGGTTTTAGCCGGCCGCTGTGACCGAGCGGTTCTAGGCCTTCAGTTCGGAACCGCGCTGTTGCTACGGTCGCAGGTTCGAATCCTGCCTCGGGCATGGATCTACATCTACATCCATACTCCGCAAGCCACCTGACGGTGTGTGGCGGAGGGTACCTTGAGTACCTCTATCGGTTCTCCCTTCTATTCCAGTCTCGTATTGTTCGTGGAAAGAAGGATTGTCGGTATGCCTCTGTGTGGGCTCTAATCTCTCTGATTTTATCCTCATGGTCTCTTCGCGAGATATACGTAGGAGGGAGCAATATACTGCTTGACTCTCGGTGAAGGTATGTTCTCGAAACTTTAACAAAAGCCCGTACAGAGCTACTGAGCGACTCTCCTGCAGAGTCTTCCACTGGAGTTTATCTATCATCTCCGTAACGCTTTCGCGATTACTAAATGATCCTGTAACGAAGCGCGCTGCTCTCCGTTGGATCTTCTCTATGTCTTGTATCAACCCTATCTGGTACGGATCCCACACTGCTGAGCAGTATTCAAGCAGTGGGCGAACAAGCGTACTGTAACCTACTTCCTTTGTTTTCGGATTGCATTTCCTTAGGATTCTTCCAATGAATCTCAGTCTGGCATCTGCTTTACCGACGATCAACATTATATGATCATTCCATTTTAAATCACTCCTAATGCGTACTTCCAGATAATTTATGGTATTAACTGCTTCCAGTTGCTGACCTGCTATTTTGTAGCTAAATGATAAAGGATGTATCTTTCTGTGTATTCGCAGCACATTACACTTGTCTACATTGAGATTCAATTGTGGATGTGTATGATGTACTTAGGTTAGTTAGGTTTAAGTAGTTGCAAGTCTAGGGAACTGATTACCTCAGATGTTAAGTCCCATAGTGCTTAGAGCCATTTGAACCATCATTTGAAACCAGGTTTTCCGCGTATTCACGTGGAAGAGATCTCCAAATGCGTGGAATTTGCGTTGACAGCTGCTTCAAAGTGGAGATCTTTGTTCCGTACAAATTCTTTTTGATGTCAGAACACACATTTTCAATAGTCTCAGCGCCAGGTGACTGTGATGTCCAATCCAGTACCTGCAAACCGTTCGGTTTTTTCTATTCGCTGCAAAGACTGGTGCGGTGGTATGGATCATTGTCCTTCTACAGTATCCTGTCTTAATGTTTGTGTATGAACCAACGTATGGCATCGGCATCAAACATCTTTGATAAACGCGATGCGCAAACTGCGCTCATATCCCTTCTTGTGTATCTCTATCAAGAATTCACAGTAAACTAGTGCTATATGGACATTACATGAGCGATAAAGGTTCCCTCTGTTGAGTTGTGAAGAAACTGAGGCGATATCTTTTACCATTTGTGTTTAATGCCGACTTCCATCTTATTTAAGGGGCTCCGGAAAGGCTCAAAATCATGAAAAGTTAAATTTTTACTTTTTTGCGTTTTCTGAATCTGCAGACTACTACCTTTTAATAGATATATAATTTATTCAATTCCGAAGACTACAACTATTTTTAAATTTTTTTTGAAATGTGTTCTACATGGGCGTGACCCACTGTGGCGCTGTTTAACTGCTGTCAAATGGTGTTATTATTAACGTCCGTGTTCATCAGGTACATTTTAGTGATGTGAGATAAAGTATGTGTTGTGGCTAACCTGTGATGGTTCAATATACATCGCTGGTGTGATTGTCGATTGTTTCATGTTTATTTACTCTGTCGTTATCTCGAAAATATTCGTAATTAATTCTGTTTCTTGAGTCTCTGTTTTGTTGAAGTATAATAATGAGTAAAAGTAAAGTTATTAGAAATCCTCTGAAGGCTTTTAAGAAAAGGAGAAATGTTGGAAAGCCAAAGGTATGTGTTATTACTGTAAATAATAACATTCTAACATGGTACGAGCGATGCTTGCTTTAGACAAAGAACGCCTTCGGGCTGCAGACAGGGCTGTAAAGAGTATAGAAATACAAGCAAGAGTAAACAGGAGGAGGAACAAGAGGAAGCTGGAGGAGGAGTTTGCAGAGGATGAAGATAATCCATCCTATGGACCTGGAATGCACTAAAAAGTTAATCCAATCTTTGTCGCTCGATTCCCAAAACTTTTATTTTCTCATACTAATTACATGTTTTCTAAGGATCTTCCAAACATATTTGTTCCAAACTTTCAGTAAATGTTACACAGTACCTTCTGCATAATTTAACACAGCCTTTTTCCAAAAAAACTGTATATTTTTGAATATATAAATAAAAAATTACAAAAAAATGTGAATTTTCATTACAATTGAAAAAAAAATCATCTTTGATAACTGAACTAAAATTTTGTAAAATCCCTGTGTTAAGTTGTAGCCCATATTCCAATAAATAATCTGTAAAAAGTTCAACTTCCTACCTCAAATACTTTGTGAGGAAAGATGTAATTTATAAGCGTTATTTTAACATTGCAAGTATAGGGCGTTCCGGAGCCCCTTAACAGACTGTACGTTACGCACGTAGTCCGTCCTCTTGTGTTACCCTTCAAGCGATAGTACCGTGGTTCCATTTTTGTACAGGATATTGCTCATCCACTCCTAACAAGAGTCTTTATGAACTGTCTGCGAAATGCTGAGGTACCCCAGTGCCCAGCGAGAACCCCAGATCTGTTCCCGTTAGGAGGACGTCAACTCCATCCCAGTACCAGTATCCGCAATATCAAGGATCAGTTACAACAGCTGGGGACTAGCTTGCCTTAAGAGAGTGTACAACGGCTTCATGACACCCTTCCCAACCGAGTGAGTACATGCATCCACGTACGCGGTGGAACGTCATACACTGCTGTCCAAAATTAAAGCAACAAACTGCTGTTTCCTCGTTCTGTGTGTAATTCACGATATAATCATACAAACTGTCAGCAGATGTTGTTGCGATCGTGTTCTGCACGGAAGATGGCATTCCGATCAACGGACAACAACGCCTGCAATGACGTCAGGGCATCTGTGAAACGGGATAGTGTTTTCCAGGTAATCCCTCATCCACAGTGTCCGTGTACACAGTCACAGGTGGTGCAGCATGGTACAGAGAAGACGCCTGACAGACTTGCTGCAGTGGAGGGTCGTAGGAAGAATGGAAGCAGGACAATCACAACTGATGTGACCCGATGGCTTAATGTGAATCTCGGATGTGACGACAGTTCATAGAGAACGCAATTGCCGGCCGGAGTGGCCGAGCGGTTCTAGGCGCTACAGTCTGGCACCGCGCGACGGTCGCAGGTTTGAATCCTGCCTCGGGTATGGATGTGTGTGATGCCCTTAGGTTAGTTAGGTTTAAGTAGTTCTAAGTTCTAGGGCACTGATGACCTCAGAAATTAAGTCCCATAGTTCTCAGAGCCATTTTTTGAGACCGCACTTGTATCCCGAAGGCCAGAGCAGGGCCGATCATTTGTGATATCAGAAAGAGAGGACGGTTATTTGGCTGTGAGGGCACGACTGTACCCCCTTAGTACGGCACGGGAACTAGTGTCTGACCCCGCAGCAACCACTGGACGTGTTGTACAGGCTTCGGCAGAGCGGCCTTTATTGTCAGAAACCTGGTGTGTGTGTACCTCTGAGACTTCCTCTCAGAAGGGAACGTCTAAAGTGGAGTCGTCAATATGCCCCCTGGACGGTCGAACGGTGGGCCAATGTTCTTTTCACTAATGAGTCCCCATTTGTTCTGGAGAGTCATTCGCGACGGATTCGCACCTGGAGGGAACGTGGAATTCGATTTCTGGACTGAAACGCTGTGGAAAGAGACCGATATCAAGGAGGATCCCTAATGATGAGGGCCGGGGATTATGTTAACCACACGAACACCTCTTCACGAAATTGCACGGGTGAATCGCCAGTGTTTCACTGCTGTCAGGTGTCGTGACGAGATCTTCGGACCTCATGCGCGGTTGCTGCGTGGTGCTGTGGGCCGAGATTTCGTACTGGTAGACGATAATGCTCGGCGTCATAGAGCACGGATGGTTATGTTCTCTTGGAAACGGAAGACATTGCACCCATGGCGTGGCCTGATTACTCTCCCGATTTGAATCCCATAGAGCGTGTCTGAGATGCACGAGGGAGACGCGTTGCATCCACCAACCACTCCCCAAGACTTGTGAGCAGCTCTGGTGGAACAATAGGCGTTATTGTGTCAAGATGAGATTGATGACATCATTCACAGCATGTCCCGTATTGCTGCCAGAGATGGTCACACCCCATACTGAGCGCATTAACCAGGTGTCAGAATGTGTACATAAATCGGTTAAGTTGGAAAAAAAAGAAGAACATTTTTGTCTACAGTTACGCGTATTGCAGTTGATTACATCCTGCATTCTTTGCATTGTTTCTACTTTACTCTGACCTGTTTATACTGTTTCGTGGCAAAATAAAAGCAACCTTGCAAAATTTCCGAATAGTGTTTTAATTTTGGGTACCAGTGTAGGGATAAATGATCCCGTACTGCGTCGTTATTTGAAACTGGTCTTCATTTTGTAATCACTGAAATAATACGAGGTCTGTTTTTTAAGTAAGTACCGTTTTGAAATTTAAAAAAGATGTGCTAAGATATCTCAATAATTTTATTTTTGCATGAAAGCCTGTACCTTAATCTACGCACTGACGCCATTACAGTCTGATTCTTCCTTGTTTACGTTGTGTACTGAGTGTTTAAGATGCCTCCGATAATCGTGAGTGCCCGCATCTCGTGGTCGTGCGGTAGCGTTCTCGCTTCCCACGCCCGGGTTCCCGGGTTCGATTCCCGGCGGGGTCAGGGATTTTCTCTGCCTCGTGATGGCTGGGTGTTGTGTGCTGTCCTTAGGTTAGTTAGGTTTAAGTAGTTCTAAGTTCTAGGGGACTGATGACCATAGATGTTAAGTCCCATAGTGCTCAGAGCCATTTGAACCATTTGATAATCGAGAGTCCCGCAGACTGTGAAGTACGGGCTGTTATAAGACTTCTTAGTGTTAAAGGCCTAAAAGCGATCGATATTCATCGTGAGATCTGTGCAATTTACAGAGAAAACATTATGAGTGATGGAATGGTAAGAAACTGGGTGAGAGCATTTAAAGATGGCCGCACAAATGTGCATGATGAACAACGGAGTGGGCGTCCTTCGGTCGTTAATCAAAGTTTGGTGCAGGAAGTGGACAATAAGGTGAGAGAAAACAGACGCTTTACGATTTCCTCCTTGCGGGATGACTGTCCTAACGTTTCTCGTAGTGTTTTGTATGGCATTGTGACCGAGCACTTGAATTACCGAAAATTGTGCGCACGTTGGATACCGAAAATGCTGACGGATGTGTACAAAACCAAACGTTTAGACAGTGCATTGACTTTCCTTGAGCGGTTCCACAACGACGTTGATGATTTCTTAACCCAAATAGTTACGGGCGATGAAACATGGGTGGCCTACGTCACACCAGAATGAAAGCAACAGTCAATGGAAGTTGAGTTTTGCTGCAACACAATGCCCGTCCGCATGTGGCGTATCATCTTTTCGATGGGAAACTCTAGATCATCCTCCGTACAGCCCCGATCTTGCGCCCAGTAACTACCATCTGTTCCTGCACTTGAAGAAACACGTGGGCGGTCAGCGTCTTCAAGGCGATGACGACGTCAAAACAGTGGTGATGCAGTGGTTAACAAGTAAAGCGGCATACTTCTGTGAGGAGCGTATTGTAAAACTGGTACAACGTTATGACAAGTCCCTCAATATTGACGGAAATTATGTAGAAAAGTAGATTAAGGTACAGGCTTTCATGCAAAAATAATATTATTGAGATATCTTAGCACGTCTTTTTTAAATTTCAAAACGGTTGTTGTTGTCTTCAGTCCTGAGACTGGTTTGATGCAGCTCTCCATGCCACTGTATCCTGTGCAAGCTTGTTCATCTCCCAGTACTTACTGCAACCTACATCCTTCTGAATCTGCTTAGTGTATTCATCTCTTGGTCTCCCTCTACGATTTTTACCCTCCACGCTGCCCTCCAAGGCTAAATTTGTGATCCCTTGATGCCTCAGAACATGTCCTACCAACCAGTCCCTTCTTCTTGTCAAGTTGTGCCACAAACTCCTCTTCTCCCCAATTCTATTCAATACCTCCTCGTTACTTATGTAATCTACCCATCTAATCTTCAGCATTCTTCTGTAGCACCACATTTCGAAAGCTTCTATTCTCTTCTTGTCTGAAGTATTTATCGTCCATGTTTCACTTGCATACATGGCTACTCCATACAAATACTTTCAGAAAAGACTTCCTGACATTTAAATCTATACTCGATGTTAACAAATTTCTCTTCTTCAGAAACGCTTTCCTTGCCATTGCCAGTCTACATTTTATATCCTCTCTCCCTCGAACATCATCAGTTTTGCTCCCCAAACAGCAAAACTCATTTACTACTTTAAGCGTCTCATTTCCTAAACTAATTCCCTCAGCATCACCCGACTTAATTCGATTACATTCCATTATCCTCGTTTTGCTTTTGTTGATGTTCACCTTATACCCGCCTTTCAAGACACTGTCCATCCCGTTCAACTGCTCTTCCAAGTCCTTTCCTGTCTCAGACAGAATTACAATGTCATCGGCGAACCTCAAAGTTTTTATTCCTTCTCCGTGTATTTTAATACCTACTCCGAATTTTTCTTTCGTTTCCTTTACTGCTTGCTCAATATAAAGATTGAATAACATCGGGGAGAGGCTACAAACGTATCTCACTCCCTTCCCAACGACTGCTTCCCTTTCGTGTCCCTCGAATCGTATAAGTACGATATGGTTTCTGTACAAACTGGAAATTTGCATACTTGTAATTAAATTATTAAAGTAATTAAACTAATAATTTTCCAGCTCCGTTTTTTTCTAAATGGTGGGAAGGGCTTGGGCTGGTGGCGATCCTGAATTTCTGAATTTTTATCATTATTTGTGTGAGAGAAGCAGCGAGAAATGCGAGATTACGTATGTGGCTCGATGAGAAACGTCGTAAAGATAGTAATACGTTGCACTGGTGTTCATTTTTGTAATCACTGAAATAATATCACATACCCTGCCAATACGTGAAGTTGCATTTTATTTTGTTTCCTCCTCCCCTTGGGAGAGGTTAACGGTGTTTGGTCAGTCATGCAATTTCGTTAACAGTTTTGAAAAAACGAAGTTGATTATTTGATATATCGAGACCTGTACGCTTCTCGGAGGACCCTGTAGACCTGGACGTAGATACCCGTGGGAGGCGGCAGGCAGATGGCTCGCGTGCCGACGGCGCGGAGGCCCAACGCATTCCTCCGACTTCATCAGAGGGCGGCGCGGGCAGGACGTGTTGTTTGGGCCGGGGACTTGTGGCGCATTGTCGAGGGGCCGCAAAGCGAGAGGCGAGGGGCGCGTCCCCGTGACGTCACCGGGCCGGCCCTCGCGGGGTAGCGCGGCGAGCGAGAGGGAGAGTCGGCAAAAATCAATACGCGGCCGCGGCCGCCGACGCCGCCGGCACTCGGCACAGCACACGGGCCGTACTCGAGGCACGGCGCCGCGACGCATCTGCCGTTCCCTGCTGTGACGCTGGACACCGGACGCCAGTGGCCGCCGCTTTAGTGTCGTCGCCGTCGCCGTCGCCGAAGTCGTGAGCCGCTGCTGGTGAGTAACCGCCCCAGGCGAGAGACACGCCCTCGCGAGCGTGCATGCGCTTTGGCCGTGGCCGGCGCCACAGGTCCCCCTCTCTATCGTCTCTTCGAGAAGGACCACCGCTAGCCACGCTCTCTCCTTGTCACTTTGGCGCATTGCTCTTCCACGGCTGCAATTGGCAGGATCTGCGGTAGAAAGTGCTAACCTTAATCTACATCTACATCTACATGGATACTCTACAAATCACATTTAAGTGCCTGGCAGAGGGTTCATCAAACCACCTTCACAATTCTCTATTATTCCAATCTCGTATAGCGCGCGGAAAGAATGAACACCTATATCTTTCCGTACGAGCTCTGATTTCCCTTGTTTTATCGTGGTGATCGTTCCGCCTTATGTAGGTCGCTGTCAACAAAATATTTTCGCATTCGGAGCAGAAAGTTGGTGATTGGAATTTCCCTGAGACGATTCCGTCGCAACGAAAAACGCCTTTCTTTTAATGATTTCCAGCCCAAATCCTGTATCATTTCTGTGACACTCTCTCCCGTATTTCGCGATAATACAAAACGTGCTGCTTTTCTTTGAACTTTTTCCGACGTACTCCTTCAGTCCTACCTGGTAAGGATTCCACACCACGCAGCAGTATTTTAAAAGAGGACGGACAAGCGTACTGTTCGCAACTCCTTAGTAGGTCTGTTACATTTACTAAGTGTTCTGCCAATAAAACGTAGCCTTTGGTTAGCCTTCCCCACAACATTTTCTATGTGTTCTTTCCAATTTAACTCGTTCGTAACTGTAATACCTAGCTATTTAGTTGAATTTACGGCTTTTAGATAAGACTGATTTATCGTGTAACCGAAGTTTAACGAGTTCCTTTTAGCACTTATGTGGATGACCTCACACTTTTCGTTATTTATGGTCAACTGCCACTTTTCGCACCATTCAGATATTTTTTCTAAATCGTTTTGCAGTTCGTTTTGATCTTCTGATGGCTTTATTAGTCGATAAACGACAGCGTCATCTGTAAACAACCGAAGACGGCTGCTTAGATTCTCTCCCAAATCGTTTATATGGATAAGGAACAGCAAAGGGCCTACAACACTACCTTGGGGAACGCCTGAAATCACTTATGTTATACTCGATGACTTCCCGTCAATTACTACGTGCTGTTCGTTTAAGAAATACTTTGCTACTATCATACTACCTCTTGTGTTTTCGAATTGACCACATGCTGGAAATGCGTTTTTTCGTGTGTACCGCTATAAAGAGCTGTCTGCTATAGCTTTTGTCTTACGGAATTCATGCTCTTGTCTTCGAATTTAACCAAACATATGACGCGCAGTAATACAAAATACGCTCTTGTAGGTTAACACTCTCTTCCGCAGTCCCTTTCAGTTGTTTCCTTACAGCCGTAACTACTTTCGAGATTTCCAGTCATCATTTTAGTTTCCTTTACTGCGTAAATTACAATTCTTCCGCCATTTGACTGGTATTTTATTTCCATCAATATTGCACTTTCTGCTTCGTACCTGTTTCCTGCAATTCAGGTACAGATTTCAGCATTAGTACGTTATTACAACATTACAATTTTCACCCTGATAAGTCGTACCGAGTATCCCTACTAGGTAACATAGCATTATTGTCCTTTCGAAATTAGTTGCATTTCGTGTGGTGTTATACGTCAGAAACATCGTTATTCATTATCTGACCATAGAGGGGTCGTCATGCTAATCACACTTAATACCGAATGTATCAGTGCGAAGCGAAACTATTCTATACGTAGTCAATGATGTTACACAACAACAAAACAAATCTTCCACGGCTACAATATAGTTCTTTGCTTATTCTGTCATAACCAGTTAGCAGCCTGACTCCTCGTCGTTTTATTTTATTATGTAAATGATAATGCATTCGCTTTTTGACTTATTCTGTGTCCTCCTGTACACAGTATTACAACGTTATATTCGTTTTATAGATTCCAAGGCCTTTCTCTTCTCGCAGTGGATAAAATTAGGCAAAGTTGCTTTTTTATTCTGCCAAAATGTGCGTTTCCCTCATTTGGCAGGACAAACGAATAAACGAGCAACTGTAGTTACTGCTTTATTCCTGTAAGAATTGTGGTGTGATCTAGGTCGGATCTGTAAGATTCGAATTTAAAAACAAAACGATATTATTCCACATCAAATCCGTTGAATATGCCTTAATATAAAACGCGAAACGCGTAAATAAACACTAGACTGCAGCAAGAAAAGGGCATTTCAATTTATAAAACGAATATTTGTATAGATGCTGCGGAAGTGACCACACCATCAAATTTGTTATTGGCTCTGTAACTAAATTTGAGAGACTTTCACAATTAACATATAAATTTCAGCATTAGTACGTGATTACATCATAATTTATACCGTGAAAACTCGTGCCGATTATCCTCTTAATACGTATCGCGCTGGTATTGTCATACACAAATCAGCTACATTGCACGCCATGATAAGTGTCAAGAACATCATATTAATAATTTAACCACCGGGGGATGACCACATGTGCGGTATGTTACAGAACGAAGCGAAAGTGTAATGTATGTTGCCAACAGTTTTACAAGAGGACCAAAGATATTTCTACAGGGAATAAACCTTCCACGGCTACAGTTAACTCGTTTGTTTATTTTGTCATAATCCGTTTCGCTGTTAGACCCTCATCAGCTAATTTGATTTTATTGTCCAAATAACAATTCTTTCGCCATTCATCTGTTTTTTGGTTTCGTCTTGTATACACTATTGCAATGTTACGTTCGTTTTATATTGTCAAACTCATTTTTCTTCCTGCAGTCTAATATTTATTTACGTTCCAGGCACCTTAACATTAAAGGCATCTTCAGTGGATTTTTTCTCATAAATACAGCTTTGTCTTTACTTACAGATCCGAAACAGTTGGCACCATTATTTTTACATGAATAAAATAATAGTTATAGTTTCTCTTTTGATGTGCCAAAATCTTAGTTCCCTTAGAACAAACAACTAACTGAATTTTTGATTAAGCCCACTGAAGTTGCCTTTAAAAGGTGAAACGTACCTGGAACGTAAATAAATAATAGATTGCAGCAAAACAGGCATTAGCATTTATAGAACTAACATTTATGTGCATTCTGTGGAAATGGCCATAGCAATAAACTTCTTATTGCAATTTTGCTCTGTAGCCATTTTCAAGAGATTTTTCAAACACCATGCACAGTTTAGTGTTAGTACATTACTACAACATTACAATTTACATCAGGAAAAGTCGTGCATTCATATTTCATGTCGTCTTACATGTCAAGAACGTCATATTAATTGCTTCACCGTACAAGGATCTTCCTGTTAATGCCATATCTGTAGTAAGTCAGAGCACGAATTGAAGTATTCAAGTACCTGGTCAACAATTTACAGAAAGACCGTAGATAATTCTACAATGGTATCATAACTGCAGTACGTCTTTGGCACATATGACTTCAGTGACGTCATTAGTAACATGATACATCGTGTATGACCCCTAATAATAGGCACAATTTCTGAATATGAAACAAGATAATTATTCTTTTGTCAGTTACAGCCAATTGCAATTCGTATAAATTAAGCAAACGTGTTAACCCCTAGCGCTTTTAAAACTGCGTAGCTATATTTTGTCAAAGATCAACATATTCCTGTTACAGGGTACCAAATATTTTAATTAATAGCGTTCACCTTCTTGACACATTACTCTCTGAAAGGATAATTGAGTAAGGAGGGAGGGAGGGAATACTTAACGAAAAAAAGCGAGAAACCTTTTATTCCGCAGTTCCATCTGGTCACTGAACAGCACATTCAGAGCGCTGTGTAAGCAGTTATGTATTTCAGATTCTTCCATTGTATCAGTTTGCTTACTCTTGGGAAGTACATGTAAGATGTTAAAGCTAAGTTCCTTTAAACTGGTGTCCATTGTCGCGTAAACGCTCTCCAAATGTAGAACGTTTATTCTGATTCAGTCTGATATGTTCATCAAGGCTGCCCCCGAACGTGAGACCAGTTTTCAAAAATGGTTCAAATGGCTCTGAGCACTATGGGACTTAACATCTATGGTCATCAGTCCCCTAGAACTTAGAACTACTTAAACCTAACTAACCTAAGGACAGCACACAACACCCAGCCATCACGAGGCAGAGAAAATCCCTGACCCCGCCGGGAATCGAACACCAGTTTTCACTGATACTTATCTCATGTACACTTGATCTTCTTTGATCTTCTTGCGAGATCGGTCGTCTCGATTTTCTGTGTTGGAAAATTCTCGTAAGTTACTAGTTTCATGGAACGCAAAAGGTACACTCGTTTTGTTAAAAATTGTGCATTTTTTCTGATACGGCAAGGAAATGAATTTATATTACGTCGTCTGTCTTTTCCCTGACTGTACCCAGAAAGAAATCAAAGAACACTCAGATAGCGAATGCATTATGATTTAGACAACTCTACATGACTGTAATACCTGATGGTATGGTATTCGCGACAACTCGCTGTGATGCGTGTTTCGTTCTATTCATTTAAAACACGTTAGTGCTCTGAACTGAGAATATGTGCAGTTCTGATTTGCATCTATATCTAAAAACAGTTTGTTACAAAAATTATATTTATAAGCAACTATGGATACTGTAGCCGGACTGATGAAGAACACATACTTTATATTCAGAAATTCATCTGTGGAGCAGATGGATCTGTCGAGCAGCATTATTTCGAATTGTAGTTTGTGCCAAATCACGATTTTTCAAAAACTGTTTTATAAATTTTCCTTTGACTCAAAGATGGTCAAATATTTTTACGTCTACTTACTTTTCTCCTACGTGTGAAAGAGCAGGGTTAAGCTGTGGACGGTGGAGGCTATTTTGTGACTCCTACTATTAATTTGAAATTGTTCATGATCCTCCATAACAGACTTCAGTTCATTGTGAGACTGCTGTCAGTGTGCTTAATTTTTATAAAGAGCTGCCTACTCGTAGTTCGAGGTTGGATATCTGATTTTAGCCTTACTACACGTTTCTGTGCAATGAATACTTTCTCTCTGTACGGTATGTAGAATTACCCCGGACAACTATTCCATATTACAATTTATGGAAATACGCATAGTAAACTAATTTTCTAACGCTTTCATGGAGTCCTCATCGTAAAGTCTTAACACTTATAGAGCGGCCACAAAGTATGGAAATGAAGACAAAAATTAAAAAAAAAGATGCTCGTTGAAACCAAGCTATAAATTGACATCCTATCATTTCTTCCATTCTCTTGATTGGTCCATGTGAGCAGGAATGTACGGTTTGGGAATAAGACTGGATGAAAAATATTGTCTGCCTGTTATGTTCAATCTTTTTCGACGAGCATATGTAACTTCGGCCTTCGTTTCCTTATTTTTTGGCCTCTTCTCAATTATTAAGGCTATATGATGATAAGACATTTAGTGATGAGGCTTTTGCATCGGAACTGGTTGTGGCGTAATAAAGAAGTAAATTCGAGCTGCAAAATATTTATTCGCTGAAACTGTATCAGCTGCAAACCCACGTTTGTTTTTCCTGCAAGAATGGTGATGATCATTAAGTTTCCGTTTTAATTGTTCGGAGGTACGATCAGAATATATTGCAGTGTCCATTCTGTCAGTTTTGCTATTATCTCGACTGGTCTGTAGACAGGAAAGAATGTACGGTTTATGGATTGACCTAGATGAAAAAATATTCCTTCATATCAAATTTGTTTAAGTAATTTACTATCATTATCACTGGCTTTTTACAGTTGGAAACATGTGAAATACAGAAAATGTACAGTCAGAATGAGATTTTCACTCTGCAGCGGAGTGTGCGCTGATATGAAACTTCCTGGCAGATTAAAACTGTGTGCCCGACCGAGACTCGAACTCGGGACCTTTGCCTTTCGCGGGCAAGCGCTCTACCATCTGAGCTACCGAAGCACGACTCACGCCCGGTACTCACAGCTTTACTTCTGCCAGTACCTCGTCTCCTACCTTCCAAACTTTACAGAAGCTCTCCTGCGAACCTAGCAGAACTAGCACTCCTGAAAGAAAGGAGACGAGGTACTGGCAGAAGTAAAGCTGTGAGTACCGGGCGTGAGTCGTGCTTCGGTAGCTCAGATGGTAGAGCGCTTGCCCGCGAAAGGCAAAGGTCCCGAGTTCGAGTCTCGGTCGGGCACACAGTTTTAATCTGCCAGGAAGTTTCATAATGTACAGTCAGATTAATTTTTTGATGTTACGTGTTACTAACAACTACGCTGAATTATTTTAGTACCAGTCAAAGTATTTGTAATGTTTTTAGAATTAATTATCCACTGAAGATGACGAAATCTTGCTGCAACTGATTTGGATGAGACGAATAAAGTGTTTCACATCTAGGGAGGCCTGTAAACCCATCATTTGTGACGAGGAAGTTTGGCAAAAAGTAAATGGTCTTTTTCAGTAAGGAAATAAATGAGCTTTCCGTAGCCACTGTTACGATTTTTTTCTTCAGTCGCATCACCAGTATCAAAATTGTAAACCTCATTATCAGTTATTTTATACTTTATTTTGATATATACTCGTGCACTGGAAATCAGATCAATATAGTGCAGCCGACCTTACATTTCCTATTGTATCTAATAACTATTAATACAGCTTCATTTATTGAAATGGTCCCCGTCGTTTTAAGAAGTGTTTGAGTGCAATACTCCAATTGTTACGGACCATGCCCCAGGTAATTCTGTTATCTCTATCTCGTGACCCAGAAGATATTGCTATTATCATAAAGGTGTTAATTTAGGGCTTCGTCATAACTTCCTTGCATCCATGTGGAAGTAATGTCTAGTTTATACATGTGGAATTTTTATGAAAACGAAGCCTTGACAGACTTACACAAAGACACTCTGACTTAGTTTTTAAATGAATTCTACATTTACAGTTACACTCTATGAATCACAGTAAAGTGTGTGATAGGTACTTTTAACTGTGCCATACACTCTTAAGCTCTCCAGCTCCCTTCACAATAGCAGCGTACGAAGGAAGATCGCTGTAAGCTATTGGAAGTGCTGTTATTAGCCTAGTTAATTCCCGTGTCGCTACGTAGAAAGCTGAACAATATTTATCGTTTCTGCGCTGGTAATGTGTACTCGGAATTACCTAAATCCGTTTTCACAACCTATAAACCTTCTTCGTTCGCATGTTATTCCTCTGCATGTTTGTTGCATGATAATGTACTCTTCGTGCTTCGTGCGCGCTCATGTCTATTGTTAATCTCTCTTATGTGAAAATCTCACACGCGAGCAATAATTCAACATATGAAGTGTTTTATAAGGAGAAAAACGGAATCGAAGTCTCCGTATGCTTGATGTAGAATTGAGCATGTTCCCACAGATTTTTATATGAAATGGCTCTGAGCACTATGGGACTCAACATCTTAGGCCATAAGTCCCCTAGAACTTAGAACTACTTAAACCTAACTAACCTAAGGACATCACACACACCCATGCCCGAGGCAGGATTCGAACCTGCGACCGTAGCAGTCCCGCGGTTCCGGACTGCAGCGCCAGAACCGCTAGACCACCGCGGCCGGCATTTTTATATGACAAGATTGACTTCTGTAGTGACCCATTAATCGTGTAGTCTAAAGTAAATCCATTTTTACGTTTACTGAAGCGCAGAACTTTACATACCTCCAAATACTGTATTCGAAACAAATTAATATCTACAACGATGGGTGATATACATACATGAATATGTCGTTCAACACCCCATTACGTACATTCCGTATCAACATTGATCTTAATGTTATTTAAACGTCGACAGTACCAACTCGGTAATTCGAGCTTATAGACGCCATAATTGTATAGCAATTCAGTGTGTTTTTAACACGCTTTACGTAGTTATTGTACACTGTCCGTCCAAAATGTTTTGAGATTGGTTCTATTCCTGTCGTATAAGCGACGTCAGCCCAGTAACTACGGTTACAGCTTGAACTAACAACTGTAACAACAGAGGTGCATTCGACCAGTTAGCTGTGAGCAGGAAGCGTTCAGTAGCGGACGTGCAGGCGTTATGCGTCGATGCTGTTGCGTCACAAACCCCTGTGGAGCAGCACCTCTACATCAAGTGTTCAGGACAATATCCAGAATAATTTGAAAAACGGACAAGTGTGTGCAAAATTTGTCCCCGCACACTGCAACTCCTGATCAAAAACAACAATGCGTGAGCTCCTACTGCGACTTGACTGAAATCCAAAACGCCGACAAATTTTTTCTGGAAAAAATCACAACGGGTGATAAGACGGTGCTATCAATACAAACCTACCAAAAAACGTCAAAGTGCAGAAATTTACATGAAGGGTCAACGCTTCGACGAAATAACAGACATTCAGGCCACTGTGACACACGAGTTGAACAATATCCCAAAGAAGGACTTTCTTGACAGTTTCACATGGTTGTATGGTTGTATGAACGTTATTAAACCCTACAACTTAACTTTTCTCTGGTTTTTATTAATTCAGTCCCGAAACTTTTTGGACTGACCGGGTACATACTTTGGAGTGAATCTCTCGTTAACTGATAATTTCCATGTCATTACCGGACTACCGTAATTTGCACAAATTATGGCGCATTCAGTGTTATACGCAGTTGTTTGCGATCATATGGAGATACTTGATGTCTGTGGAGGTATCATGTATCTTTATGGGGACCAGCGTGCAGTGTGACTGATAGTGCAAAATCATAAACTAATGTGCAACTTGAAAAAACATAATATTCTGCGTCAATCACTAAAACGCAGAATTATATATTTTTTGAATTCTAATTGACAGTCGTAGCCCTCAAAACATAATTCGTAATGGATGTAATTAATGAGATGCAACTTTCTGCTATTTATTGATGATCTTCTACCTGCTAAGGAGTACACTGCAGTAATACACTACTTGCTTTAGTCGAATTTTCTTTCGTATGTTCATATAAGGTAGGACTTTGTTGGCATTTCTTCTGTAGCTGAAGCAGTGTGAAACATTGGCTCTTCAGCTCACGCGTGTACCAAGAACGTCGACTTTGTTTTGCAGTGCAGTATTCACTCTCCGCCATTCGTGAACACTACAGTACATGTACATTTTTACACGACAGCCTGCGAACAAAAAAGATTAAGAACTAAAAATTATTATTTTCTGGACTTACTTTGTAAATTAATTTCTAACCTCCATAGCAAGTAACTATACATAGTCAAATGAATAAAGGTACAGGGTGACCACAAATAAACTTAGACTTTAATGACTTTAAAATTGCACTAGAACAACGAAACCGACAATGCATCGCAGCTGTTAAATATCCCCACCCTGTCCATCCCTCATCCCTAAGTACGGTTACTCGTTATAGAGGTAACAAATTAAATTTCAAACCAATTGTAGGAAATAATAATTTTTAGTTCTTAGTCTTTTTTGTTCGGAGGGTGTTGTGTAAAAGTATTATTTGCGATGAAATCATTATTGGGAATTGAAGTTGCTTAAAATGAATGAATAAATCGGTTCGGATCATTGGCACACGGGGTATGAGAGCAACGTCTCCAACTTTTGGATATGTGAGGACAGTTCCTTCTACGACAGTATTTCGCATGGTTTTAATCTGCGGACGGGTAGGACTACAAAGTTTCTCACGACTCAGATTCTTTATGAGTATTCTAATCATAAGCCGATAAGCCATAAACACAACATGTTACAACCGACTGCAAGGAGGAAAACAAAGTAGGACATACACTACTGGCCATTAAAATTGCTACACCAAGAAGAAATGCAGGTGATAAACCCGTATTCATTGGACAGATATATTATACTATAACTGATATGTGATTACATTTTCACGCAATTTGGGTGCATAGGTCCTGAGAAATCAGTACCCAGAACAACCACCTCTGGCCGTAATAACGGACTTGATACGCCTGGGCGTTGAGTCAAACAGAGCTTGGATGGCGTGTACAGGCACAGCTGCCCATGCAGCTTAACCCGATACCACAGTTCATCAAGAGTAGTGACTGGCGTATTGTGACGAGCCACTTGCTCGGCCACCATTGACCAGACGTTTTCAATTGGTGAGAGATCTGGAGAATGTGCTGGTCAGGGCAGCAGTCGAACATTTTCTCGATCCAGAAAGGCCCGGACAGGAACTGCAACATGCGGTCGTGTATTATCCTGCTGAAATGTAGGGGATCGAACGAAGGGTAGAGCCATGGGTCGTAACACATCTGAAGTATAGCGATCACTGTAACAAGTGCCGTCAATGCGAACGAGAGGTGACCAAGACGTGTAGCCAATGGCACCCCATACCACCACATCGGGTGATACGCCAGTATAGCGATGACAAATACACGCTTCAAGGTGCGCTCACCGCGATGTCGCCAAACACGGATGCGACCATCATGATGCTGTAAACAGAACCTGGCTTCATCCGAAAAAATTACATTTTGCCATTCGAGCACCCAGGTTCGTCGTTGAGTAAACCATCGTAGGCGCTCCTGCCTGTGATGCAGCGTCAAGGGTAATCGCAGCCATGGTCTCCGAGCTGATAGCCCCTGCTGTTGCGAACGTCGTCGAACTGTTCGTGCAGATGGTTGTTGTATTGCAAACGTCCCCATCTGTTGACTCAGGGACCGAGACGTGGCTGCACGATCCGTTACAGCAATGCGGATAAAATGCCTGTCATCTCGACTGCTAGTGATACGAGGCCGTTGGGATCCAGCACGGCGTTCCGTATTACCCTCCTGAGCCCACCGATTCCATATTCTGCTAACAGTCATTGGATCTCGACCATCGCGAGCATCAATGTCGCGATACGATAAACCGATATCACGATAGGCTACAATCCGATCTTTATCAAAGTCGCAAACGTGATGGTACGCATTTCTCCTCCTTACACGAGACATCACAACAACGTTTCACTAGGCAACGCCAGTCACCTGCTGTCTGTGTATGAGAAATCGGTTGGAGACTTTCCTCATGTCAGCACGCTGTAGGTGTCGCCACCGGCGTCAACCTTGTGCGAATGCTCTGAAAAGCTAATCATTTGCGTATCACAGCATCTTCTTACTGTCGGTTAAATTTCGCGTCTGTAGCACGTCATCTTCGTGGTATAGCCATTTTTAATGGCCAGTAGTGTAAAATTATGCATTAGAAAGAATATATATGAGAGGAACAATTTGTATAATGGTTTAAATGCCCTGCTGTCGTAATTAAATCGGACAACAAGAAAGAAAATGTAACCGCAAATTTTCACTGTACATCATAGCAATTCCGTCGGTTTTAACATAAAACCTGTACATTGTTGTTTAAAAAATGTGTGGCTTATGTCAGTTTGGACGTTGATAACAGTATTGTGTAAAAATGTGAAGTAAATCAATCAAAAAGTTTTCGATATTTTTGGTAACAACGCTAAACAACGCCTGGTCTTCATGGTTCAAATGGCTCTGAGCACTATGGGACTTAACATCTATGGTCATCAGTCCCCTAGAACTTAGAACTACTTAAACCTAACCAACCTAAGGACATCACACAACATCCAGTCATGACGAGGCAGAGAAAATCCTGGTCTTCGTGTACTAGTGTAGATGATAACAACTGCTTTTGAACATGTGACAAAAAAACTCATAAACTTTTGTTTCTTAGCTCATATACATCAGCCCGACATCCATGTGCGATGACCTGGGGTGCCATTTCTTTCCTTAGCACGACCCTGTTTGGTTGTCATCCACGGCACCCGTACAGTACCGCGGTACGTGGACGATATTCTACGAGCCTTTTATTGCCCTTCATGGCATGCCATCCTGGGCTTACATTTCGGCAAGATAACGCCCGACCACAAGCGGTGAGAGTTTCTACTGTTTGTTTTCGTGCTTGTCAAACCCTGCCTTGGCCAGTAAGGTCGCCGGGTCTCTTCCCAAATGAGAGCATTATGGGCAGGTCCCACCAACGAGCTCTGTTTTTGACGATCTAACGAGCCAATCGGGAGACATCGGGACGATATCTCTTCGGAGAACATCCAACAACTCTGTCAATCAATGCCAAGCCAAATAACTGCCTGTATAAGAGTCAGAGGTGGACTAACGCGATATTGACTTGCTCGATTTGTGAAGAAGCTTTTTCTCTTGAATAAACCATATAGTTTTTCTGAAATTCTAATCATCTGTTTGTCCGTACATGTACATCACATATACCGATTTCCGTCATATTCGGACAAGTCCTTCGTTCTGCGCCTTTTTTTTCGGGTACTTGAGGAAATCAGTGCACCCTTTGTTGTAAACAGATGTGTCCGTTGCTCAACAAACATCGTAGTATTTATTTTTCCATAGCAAATGGTTCAAATGGCTCTGAGCACTATGCGACTTAACTTCTGAGGCCACCAGTTGCCTAGAACGTAGAAGTAATTAAACCTGACCAACCTAAGGACATCACACACATCCATGTCCGAGGCAGGATTCGAACCTGCGACCTTAGCGGTCGCTCGGTTCCAGACTGTAGCGCCTAGAACCGCGCGGCCACTCCGGCCGGCTTTCCATAGCAAAATTGTTTTTCCATCAGGCGCCACAAAAGTGAAGAATGACGTAAAAGAGAGTAATTATTCATTCGTTTTTCAAATTATCTCTGATGCGATCGTTCCACTTTTTCTCCGACGCATGAGATTTGCTCGTACGACATACAGTATATTGTGAGTCAGCTATACTACTTCATGTAAACAAACAAAAGAAAAAAAAACACCACGTACGTAAGATTTTAAATTGAGATACAACGTGCTGAGTCCATTCTAAAACTCTCACAAACAAAAGCGCATGCTCATGCATTGTAGGCTTTCACGGCCTATGGTTACTTAAGACTTCAAGGCTGAGAGGCCATGGTCGATACGTACAGACTGTTAAAAACGTGAAGCACCCAGGAGGGGAGGAAGAGACGGAATGAAGATTCTCTGGTTGAGAAGGTACATGATTTTATTTTAGTGATTACAAAATAGAGTAAAATTTAGAAGCATATTTGCAGAATCAGACCACATATTCATAAAACTGTTGTCTCCTCTCCCGAGGCAAAGTAGCCCACAAATTTTGCAACTGGTCCTTTATATCCTAAAATTGGCACCGGGACGGAGTAAACGTCCGACCTGGTACCAGACATTTTCTATCGGGGACAGATCTGGGGATCTTTGTGACCGCGAGAGTACCAGCAGACAGTTTGTAGAGATAAGTGCTATGTGTGGACGAACACTCTCTGTTAAAGAATGGCACCGCGATACTGTCACACGAGAGGATGCAGGATGTCCGTGACGCATGTTGCGCTGTCGAATTCCGTCTGTCACTACCAGCCGTGGCGCGAAGTCATACCCTTGGCTCTCGACACCAACAGTGCTATGCCTCTTCAGAACATTACGGTAGTGGGGTCTCTCCAGGTCGCCGATATACTCGCCAACGATGGTCATCCAGGATAGTGCAGAGCCACTATTCATCCCCACGCGGTTCGACGCCATTCATCAGCAGACCATGTTTTCGATATGGGCACCATTACGTGCACAGCTGTTTTGTTTTGATGTTAATGACAGCTTGGCTCTGAGCACTATGGGACTTCTTAGGTCAGCAGTCCCCTAGAACTTAGAACTACTTAAACTTAACTAAACTAAGGACATTACACACATCCATGCCCGAGGCAGGGTTCGAACCTTCGACCGTAGCGGTCGCGCGGTTCCAGACTGTAGCGTCTAGAACCGCTCGGTCACTCAGGCCGGCAATGACAGCTTGCATATGGGATGGTAATTCCCAAGTACTCTCTGCCAATGGTGCGGTACGACACAGATTGAGGTAGTCAGTCCATTAGTTGTTCTCTGATAGCCGGCGAATATGTGAAGGAATTAGGATGTGCTTAGTGTGGTCAATACAGCCATCCTTTCGTGTGCTGTTCAGGTGTGGTCGATCAGAACCTTCACAATGACTATGCCTGCCCTCACTTCACATGCAGTCCAACATTGGGCCACTGTCATACGTGGATGTCCGACAAACATGGATATTGAACAATTCGGCCGTTTGTCCAAATAGAGCCCAACAATGAGGCCCCTTTCAAACTCTGTTTCTTGCTGATAACGCTTTCTCACATGAGTATGCGGCAACTCCGTGTCCTTCACAGTCGTCTCTCAGCATCTGGCAGTGTTTACGTCCCTTATCAGGCCTCATGACAACACTAAAACGACCATCACTAGGGAACTTCGTTGGCCGTTCTACTTGCAACGAAGATTTCAACTCTTGATCATTTTCATACTCGTAGAAGGTTTGTACGTGTACGAAGTTACACTGACATCCTACCATTTTTATGGGTGTTTCGTTGTTTTTTTTTTCAGGTGGCGTATAAAACTATTCTCTGACGTTTCGTCTTCGACTGTGGGAGACACCTTCAAAGGTAAAACAGCATCTGCACTCGAGTACGTCAGGCTCTGAGCACTATGGGACTCAACTGCTGTGGTCATAAGTCCCCTAGAACTTAGAACTACTTAAACCTAACTAACCTAAGGACAGCACACAACACCCAGCCATCACGAGGCAAAGAAAATCCCTGACCCCGCCGGGAATCGAACCCTCGAGTACGTCAGGTAGGAGCTATTTTACCTTCTGATATGTCTTCTGCAGACGGAGACGAAACGTCAGGGAATAGTTTCGTATGTTGTACACGGCCTCTCAGCTCGGAATCTGTAACTGAGGAAAACTACTTGCTTCTTATCTATTCCACACGTCAGATTCTGGAACGGGAAATCTCTTCCGACATCATTCCATGATTGGATCCTCTCTCCTTCAATCCCATCTTGCTGAAAAGAACACAGTCGTGCATATTTTGGGGCACGCAAATAAAAAAAGAAGGAAAATAATATATCTTAATTTTTTTCTGCACCTGCCATTTTATACTGCAATTATGGATGGTTGGATTACATCACAGACAAGATTTGTTCCCGAATAACAAACTGTTGTGCTCTGCATACCCAAATCTACAATAAAATGTATTTTGAAGTGGTTGGATTCCGCGACTCTTGTTATTGATAAAATACTCAAACTGTGTCATATTTTGGAGTCTTGACAGAAACGGAGAAACTCTGCTACTTGCCTGAGTATGAAAATTGCATATTTTCATTCTCTAATTTATACATTTTGACCATACTATCGCTTCTCTCCGAAGTATACGTGACGTATGTTTAACGGAGCAAGGCGAAAATAAATCCGTCATTGTTTATGGCATTATTTCAGTCCCCAAAAGTTTGCTAGGCATGTAAGACTGCGATATACAGTAGTCGCTCACGCTAAGTTCAACTCAGGTTGCAGCTACTGTACACTAGATTACCTCGCTGTACCGTGAAAGGTCACTGAGAAATGCAACGCGTGCTCCGTATTTCGTTTTGTTCCAATTTTAACTTCTGTTGCCCTGTCGACCTCAGTTGCGTTTAATATTATGTTGATAATTGTTACTGTGGATTCGTCTGCTAATATGTGAATAAAACGATTATTTATAGGCGTTTCGCCTTTATTATTGCAAGGTATCTTCAGTGGCTTGACTTATATTGAGTGTTTGTTTCAATTTGAGACAACTAAGTATCTCGAAAACGGCGCATCGTGCAAAAATGATGTTCTAGGTGACAAGTTATTATTAGTAAAAGTAACATCTGTCTGTACTACAGCTGGCCACCTCCTAACCAGCCTTCCACCCCTCCTGCGTGAGGGGTATCAACTTTGTTTTACAAATGGGAGCCCCGCATCTTACGCCATATTCGGATTCTATACAACAAAAAAAGACAAACATACGTTTTACTCAAACCACTGTTTTCCGTTCGTGTTAGATGGCACTGAAATCGATAAATGTCAGCTGTGCCTGTTGTTGTAATTAAGAACCGATGAATTCAATTCTACATTTCACTTATTATATAAATGTAACGCTTTGTGTTCTAACGGTTGATCTTGATGTTCAAACGCTACTTGAGTGTTGCAGATGTGATTGTGCAGTACATTTCTGGCAAATAAGCTACTTGTTTGGTAACTTAGTTTTCTGTTCTCTACGGGATTAATTGTGGTGGGTTCTCAAACCATCGGACTGCTTGGTTTCGGTGGCCGCCCTCGAATCCCGCCATCAGGGTGACTGATTTCTGTGCGTGTTTCCATCCAACCATCTTACCACTCGCGCTGGCCACACGTGGCTACCAGGCGGATACAAACCAGAACAATTACAATAAGGTAAAATGTCCATGAAGTGATAGTGACAGGTGCATCTGCTACGGGTACTCACCGAAGTCAAGCAATCGTTTTTTGCCTTATCATTTCCTTTATTAAGTTCTCTTCGTTATAGCGGAAAATGTTATGTATTTTTATATAGGCAAGTAATTTTTTGTGTTTATAAATGCCGAATTATGACAATGATTTTAATGGAACTCATACACTTTTGCCATGGTTGTCGCTGGTGTCTGGAATGGTGTATTATCCTGACGAAAGAGCACTTTTTTTCGTGCCGAACTTTGTCTTGAAATATGCTGGCAGATTAAAACAGCGTGCCGGACTGAGACTCGAACTCGGGGCCTTTTCCTTTTACGGACAAGTGTTCCACCGGCAGAGCTACCCAAATACGACTCACGACTCGTCCACACAGCTTTACTTCTGCCACTACCTCATCTCCTACCTTCCACTGTTTACAGAAGGTCCCCTGCGAAACTTGCAAAATTAGCACGCCTGGAAGAAAGGTGCAAATCGGCGCAAAAAATCTTGCGATTTGCGATTTAACATCGCCAGAATTTTTGTTGAAAGGTTGTGATGCGCTTTTGGACGGCTATGAGCAATCGCGGCACCCACTTCGCACAAATCATGTTCACAGTGAGTTCTCCATGCAAGGAACTATACACTCGCTCAGTTGAGTCTTATATTACCATATCATGGGTTTTGTCAATGGTTTCCTTTGTGTTGACGTCAGTTTCACGGCTGGAGAACATTTCGTATTCGGTGTTCATCCGACCACGTTTGACTTTAAAAACCGAAAGGAAATGGTCTTCAGTGATGGTGCAGAGTCCACGTGAAAGTCATCCAACCGCTACGGTCGCAGGTTCGAATCCTGCCTCGGGCTTGGATGTGTGTGATGTCTTTAGGTTAGTTCGGTTTAAGTAGTTCTAAGTTCTAGGGGACTGATTACCTCAGATGTTAAGTCCCATAGTACTCAGAGCCATCTGAACCATTTTAATAACAGTATGAAAATTGGTTTTCTCCATTTTCAGCCACAGTCGACACAGCGACCAATTCAGTCAGCTGTCGACGATAAACTGTACGCTATATATTGTTGAAATCCTTTCTACGATCCTTGGATTAACCAAGCTTACCAACCATGAAGGAGCAACAAAAGTGTTCCATAATTTCATGGAAATTTTGCGGACGTAACAAACCGCCCCCGCACTTTTTCTGTGGCACTGGAAAGGTCTTCACGGAGAAGTCGAGTGATGTAAGGTGTCTGCAACTTCATTAAATGGTAAAAAGATAACAGCGCCACAATCCACTGTTCCGCCATCAGCATAAGATGTTCTACAAACGTCTGCCCTTCTGTACAAAATGTAAACAAACATGCAGCTCAGGTACTGTCCATGTGTTTACCTGTGCATCCAAAGGCGATCGCTCTGTGTTCTGATGATGTAACGATCAGACAACTTGCTCACCAAGCTCTTCAATCTTTCGCAATGTATATGTCAGTCAAAAAAGTGGATATGGCTTCCAATGTTGCTGACCTTTTGAACAGCGGTGCGGTTGTATGCAAATGGCATCCTGATCGTAAAAGACGAATCGAATGATTTACTCCTAAGAAGCGCTTCCAGTCACACTGTAAAGTGATACGTTACATGCTTAGTTCGAGGGAAAGCACCAGATTCAAGATAGGTTACAGCTGTGTGGTACACTATGTGATCAAAAGTATCCGGACACCCCCAAAAACATACGTTTTTCATATTAGGTGCATTGTGCTAACACTTACTGCCAGGTACTCCATATCAGCGACCTCAGTAGTCATTAGACATTGTGAGAGAGCAGAGTGGGGCGTCTGCGGAACTCACGGACTTCGAACATGGTCAGGTGATTGGGTGTCACTTGTGTCATACTTCGGTACGCGAGATTTCCACACTCATAAACATCCCTAGGTCCACTCTTTCCGATGTGATACCGAAGTGGAAACGTGAAGGGATACGTACAGCACAAAAGCGTACGGGCCGACCTCGTCTGTTGACTTACAAGAGACCGCCGACAGTTGAAGATGGTCGTAATGTATAATAGACAGACATCTATCCAGACCATCACACATCACCTCCGTAAATGCCAAACGACGCCTCGCTTGGTGTAAGGAGCATAAACATTGGACGATTGAACAGTGGAAAAACGTTGTGTGGAGGGACGAATCACGATACACAATGTGGCGATCCGATGGCAGGGTGTAGGTATAGTGAATGCCCGGTGCACGTCATCTGCTAGCGTGTGTAGTGCCAACAGTAAAATTCGCAAGTGGTGGTGTCATAGTGTGGTCGTGTTTTTCATGGAGGGGGCTTGCACCGCTTGCTGTTTTCCATGGTACTACCACAGCAGAGGCCTACATTGATGTTTCAAGCACCTTCTTGCTTCCCACTGTTGAAGAGAATTTCCGCGATGATGAATGCATCTTTCAACACGATCAAGACCTGTTCAAAATCCACGGTCTGTGGTGGAGTGGTTGCACGGCAATAACATCCCTGTAATGGATTGGCCTGCACAGAGTCCTAATCTGAATCCTATAGAACACCTTTGGGATAAAAACTTCCTGGCAGATTAAAACTGTGTGCCGGACCGAGACTCGAACTTGGGACCTTTGCCCTTCGCGGGCAAGTGCTCTACCAACTGAGCTACCCAAGCACGACTCACGCCCCGTCCTCACAGCTTTACTTCTGCCAGTACCTCGTCTCCTGGAACCCTTGGGATATTTTGGAACGCCGACTTCGTGCGAGGCCTCACCGAACAACATCGATACCTCTCCTCAGTGCAGCACTCCTTGAAGAATGGGCTGCCATTCCCCAAGAAACCTTACAGAAACCTTCCAGCACCTGACTGAACGTATGCCTGCGAGAGTGGAAGCTGTTATCAAGGCTATGGGTGGGCCAACACCGTATTGCATTCCAGAATTGCTGATGGAGGGCGCCACGAACCTGTAAGTAATTTTCAGCCGTGTGTCCGGATACTTTTGATCACATAGTGTATCTCTACACTAGAGATCGAAAACGGACTGAGTACAACTCCAATATTGAGAGTTGCATACTTTAGAAATCAAGGCACCACTACTATATCAGAGCAGTACTTGCATCTTTCCATTCCTCTGTAGTTCCGCAAGTATGACGAGTCTGGAGGAGTGTAAAGCTGTGACGTTTCCTGGAAGTTGAGTGCACGGTGTTGCTGTTGTAATGGACCACTGGTAGTACGGAAACGACAGACGCTCGGGATCAGATGGCCTCTAACGAAGCTGTGTTTCGTGAAGCTGTGGAGTGTGTAAGGCGAAAGTTAAGTGATGCAGAGTATCTCTCTTTCTCTGTCTCCACTCTTTTGGTCTATATCGACACTCCGTGACGGCATGAACCGAAGCACGCCAGTTTCTTCTGTCCTCTCTCCCACAGACTTTGGAGTTGGTATCCATTGCTTCTGTGATGCCATCCATCCCCCTCATCCTCTTCCGCCATCTTCTCTTTGTGCGTTCGATTCTCCCCAGCATTACGGTGTTTTTCAGTGAAACACGTCTTTTCAGGATGTGCCAAAAGTAGGCCAACGTTTGTTTCCAAGGAGCCATTACTTGCAGTAATACTGACCTATTCGTTCTCTCTGCGGCCCATCGAACTCTTAAAGAATACGCCATGAAATGATAAGTGTTGCCATAATTTTGGTTTTCTTGGCGTTCAGCATTGTATCGGCCTTTGCTTTTTCTCTTTTCTTCAGAAGACGCGACTCGATATTTCCTCTGTAAGAGGAAGAGTGATGTCTGGAATACGTTCGATAGTATAATCTACGCTTCAGACGGTAAACATACAAACTTCATCCAGTGCGCACAACATGGTTCTGTTCTCGTTCAGTAAATTGACAGCAATCTTCGAATATATTCTCCCATTGTGCAGGCAGCGTACAAATCCCGCGGCGGGAGAACTGGGCGCCTTTTGAGGAGATTCACGAATCGTTCCAATTTTGGATTTGTTCATATGAACAGAAGTACTTGTCAGCCAACCATGTGTCACTGATCGAAGAAATTAGTAGTCAGCGGGAGCATCGTCTGAAGAAAACGGCGGGTGAAGTAGGACTTCCCATTTCAACGTTTCCAGGTATGTTTTGACGGGTTTTGCGACGTGGGATCGAGCAGTATCTTATACTTATATGGATATGATGTCTGTTCTTTCGGACATGTCCGAAAAAACAGACACCATATCCGTATAAGTATATAGTTTTGGCAACACAGGCCATGACTTTCTTCTTCTGTGCAGATGCACACATATTCCCTGAATGCTTACGGGACTCGGTAAGAATGTCTTTCACGAGTAAGGAGTGTGTTCGGGTGGGACGCTACGAATGTAGTGTGTGGACATACAAGGTGAGAATGTGGGTCTCGCTGGAGGCGTGAGCGAGATAGTCCCTGCAGGCGCGCTATTCTCTGTGCCCTCAGTGGATCAGTTGGATAGAGTGTCTGCCATGTAAGCAGGAGATCCCGGGTTCGTTGCCGGTCGGGGCATACATTTTCTTCTGTCCCCGTTGATATGTATCAACCCCGTTAACAGCTGAAGATATTAATGTAAATCTAATTTCGAGCAGTATCACGTTGCAGAATAAATTTTTCACTGTACTCTGCCCGTTTGTCTTTTAACGCTCAAACGGATCAATTGCTTTCGATAACGATCCCCAGTGATTGTTTCCGTCGGTTTCAATAGCTTCAAAAATCTCCTCTCTTCCACTGCCATGCCCGTCTTCAACACCAAAATCACCCTTCTTGAAGCGTTCAAACCATTCTCTGCACGGTATTTCACTAAACGGTGCCTCACCGTAGGTCTTACCCGGTAGCATCAGCCGCCTACTTCTTCATGTTAAACCAGAAAATTAGAACACCCCGTAAATAACGAGAATTGGGCTAGTATGACAATTAATTCAGTCGAGAATAACTTCACATTCCAATCGCAAATCGAGCGAAATTTTGATGGCGTTAAGTTTAGAAACACTGAATGTTATTGTATGATGCTTGCGTCCCACCGTTTGCACCACAACTTGCCGCTCATGCCATTTATTAAAAAACGACGGAAATGAAATTGGAGAACTTATGTATATGCCCGACGGTTGCGCTTGTAGCGGCGATGCCACGATGTCTCAGCTGTAATTGTGATCTCGTGTACTCGCTCTCCTTTCTACGCTAGTACAGTCTACTTGTATCCTGCAACAGACTTAGCCACAAGTTTTCCGTTCTACATATACATGGATACTCTGCAAATCACATATAAGTGCCTGGCAGAGGGTTCGTCGAACCACCTTCGCCGGGCTCTGTGGCCGAGCTGTTCTAGGCGCTTCAGTCTGGAACCGCGCTGCTGCTGCTACGGTCGCAGGTTCGAATCCTGCCTCGGACATGGATGTGTGTGATGTCCTTAGGTTCGTTAGGTTTAAGTAGTTCTAAGTCTAGGGGACTGATGACCTCAGATGTTAAGTCCGATAGTGCTTAGAGCCATTTGAACCATTTGAACCACCTTCACAATTCTCTATTATTCCAACCTCGTATAGCGCGCGGAAAGAATGAACACCTATATCTTTCCGTACGAGCTCTGATTTCCCTTATTTTATCGTGGTGCTCGTTCCGCCCTATGTAGGTGGTTGCCACCAAATTTTTTTCGCATTAGGAAGAAAAAGTTGGTGATTGGAATTTCGTGAGAAGTTTCTGTCGCAACGAGAAACGCCTTTCTTTTAATGATTTCCAGACCAAAGCCTGTATCATTTCTGTGACACTCTCTCCCATATTTCGCGATAATACAAAACGTGCTGCCTTTCTTTGAACTTTTTCGATGTACTCCGTCAGTCCTATCTGGTAAGGATCCGACACCGCGCAGCAGTGTTCTAAAAGAGGACGGACAAGCGTAGTGTAGGAAGTCTCCTTAGTAGTTCTGTTACATTTTGTAAGTATCGTGCCAATAAAACGCAGTCTTTGGTTAGCCTTCCCCACAACATTTTCTTTGTATTCTTTCGAATTTTAGTTGTTCGTAATTGTAATACCGACGTATTTAGTTGAATTTAGGGCTTTTAGATTAGACTGATTTATCGTGTAACCGAAGTTCAACGAGTTCCTTTTAGCACACAAGTGGATGACCTGACACTTTTCGTTATTTAGGGTCAACTGCCACTTTTGGCACCATTCCGATATATCTTCTAAATCGTATTGCAGTTTGTTTTGATTTTCTGATGACTTTATTAGTCGATAAACGACAGCGTCGTCTGCAAACAACCGAAGACGGCTGCACAGATTGTCTTCCAAATTGTTTATATAGATAAGGAATAGCAAAGGGCCTATAAAACTACCTTGGGGAACACCAGAAATCACTTCTGTTTTACTCGATGACTTTCCGTCAATTACTACGAACTGTGACCTCTCTTCAGGAAATCGCAAATCCAGTGACATAACTGAGACGATATTCCATAAGCACGCAAATTCACTACGAGCCGCTTGTGTGGTACAGTGTCAAAAGCCTTCCGGAAATCCAGGAATACGGAATCGATCTGAAATCCCTTGTGAATAGCACTCAGCACTTCATGTGAATAAAGAGCTGGTTGTGTTTCACAGGAACGATGTTTTGTAAACCCATGTTGACTGTGTGTCAATAGACCGTTTTCTTCGAGGTAATTCATAATGTTCGAACACGATATATGTTCCAAAGTCCTGCTGCATATCGAAGTTAACGATATGGGCCTGTAATTTAGGGGATTACTCCTACTACCTTTCTTGAATATTGGTGTGACCTGCGCAACTTTCCAGTCTTTACGTATGGATCTTTTGTCGAGCGAACGGTTGTATTTGATTGCTAACAAGGGAACCTCCCCATCGCACCCCACTCAGATTTAGTTATAAGTTGGCACAGTGGATAGGCCTTGAAAAACTGAACACAGATCAATCGAGAAAACAGGAAGAAGTTTTGTGGAACTATGAAAAAAAATTACTAAAACATACAAACTGAGTAGTCCATGCGAACATAGGCAACATCAAGGAGACTGGGAGTCAAGGAGCGCCGTGGTCCGTGGTTAGGGAGAGCAGCTACGGAACAAAAGGTCCTAGGTTCAAGTCTTCCCTCGCGTGAAAAGTTTAATTTTTTATTTTCAGTTTATGTGACAAACTCTTATGTTTTCATCACTTTTTTGGGAGTGATTATCACATCCACAAGAAAATCTAAATCGGGGAAGGTACAAGAATCTTTTTAATCATTCGCTAAGTGTACAAGTTAGGTGGGTCGACAACATATTCCTGTCACGTGACGCACATGCCGTCACCAGTGTCGTATAGAATATATCAGACGTGTTTTCCCGTGGAGGAATCGGTTGACGTATGACCTTGCGATCAAATGTTTTCGGTTCCCCTTTCGTCTACTAATCGCACGGTTTTGCGGTGCGGTCGCAAAACACAGACACTAAACTTATTACAGTGAACAGAGACGTCAATGAACGAACGGACAGATCACAACTTTGCGAAAATAAAGAAAGTAAAATTTTCAGTTGAGGGAAGACTTGAACCAAGGACCTCTCGTTGTGTAGTTACTCACGCTAACCACGGGACCACGGCGCTTCTGAGCTCAGAGTCTCCTTGATGTAGCCTATCTTGCGCATGGACTACTCAGTTTGTATATTTTACTAATTTTTTTCACGGTTCCACACAACTTCTTCCTGTTTTCTCGATTGATCTATGTTCAGTTTTTCAAGGCCTATCCACTGTGCCAACTTATAACTAAATCTGAGGGGGGTGCGATGGGGAGGTTGCCTTGTAAGTACGGAGCTAATGCATCAGCATACTCCGAAAGGAAACTAATTGGTATACAGTCTGGAGCAGAAGACTTGCTTTTATTAAGTGATTTGAATTGCTTCACTACTCACGTTGAATGGGCAGCAGCTGAAACTGGTGAGTCGAGTCTCCGATCGTAAGAAGAAGACGACATCGGAGATGACGTCATGGGAGCTGCTGGCAATTTGAAATCGAGTGTAGAGGGTCATTTGTGAGCTCTGCTCTACACACGTGGTGTGGCTTCCTCTGAGCTGCGTCGTAGGCACACGCTGTCGGCTCTGGCACGCGCGTGCGTTTTGCCGCCAGTGAGGGGGAAAGCGTAATTACGACGTTAGTGCTGTGCCGTAACTCAGCTGTGCCGTGCCAGTGGTGTTGCAGCTGCAACAGCCGTCCGTCACACGCACTGCTGACCGTATGCCGCCCGCCACACGGCTTTTGGAGTGCTGGGGCGCTGACTGTCATCTGCTGTCCGCTTCACGCAGCGCTGCACAGAGCAGCGATTTACACGCACCGCCATACGTCTCGCTACTGCAGCGGCGCCCATCTCGAATGCCGACGACAGCTTGGCCAGTGGTCCGCCTGCAAGCGCTTCACGACTGCTCCGTCACCACATCGCTAACACCGTCATTCCGTACAAGAACACCGTGCACCTGACGTAGATTAGTACTCGTGTGGCTATACACGATTTTGACTGGAATAGAAGATTTGCAATTTTGAACTTAAGAGGGATAGTGTACAGGAAACTTGCACAGAAACCAGTCTGCGAATACAAGACCGAAGGATATCAAAAGGAAGCTGAGGGAACGGGGCGTGAGTCGAGGTAAAGGTTCCGAGTTCGAGTCTCGGTCCAGGAAGTTTCTTAACACTTTGGCGCCCGTACGTCTCGTACAAATTTATTTGGCTTGGCGCCGGCAGCGCTAAGTCGGATTACTTGGCTTGTCGCCGGCCGCTTGTCACCTTTCCGATGATGAGCTTCAAACACATTGACTTTTGCGCGCTTTAATTTTCCACAAAATGCTCTATTTTGCCGTATCGTTCCACAAACTGGAATTTTCTTTTCAAGTAACTTCTCTGTAAGTTCTACACTGTTATAATTACTATCCATGCAGAGGTGATACCACTTTCCATCAGAAGGTGCCAATAGGTGCATCACTGTCTTTGGTAAAGGCTGTCCAGCGCTGGAATATACACTACTGGCCATTAAAATTGCTACACCAAGAAGAAATGCAGATCATAAACGGGTATTCATTGGACAAATATATCATACTAGAACTGCATGTGATTACATTTTCACGCAATTTGTGTGCATAGATCCTGAGAAATCAGTACCCAGAACAACCACCTCTGACCGTAATAACGGCCTTGATACGCCTGGGCATTGAGTCAAACAGAGCTTGGATGGCGTGTACAGGTACAGCTGCCAATGCACCTTCAACACGATACCACAGTTCATCAAGAGTAGTGACTGGCGTATTGTGACCAGCCAGTTGCATACGTTTTCAGTTGGTGAGAGATCTGGTGAATGTGCTGGCCAGGGCAGCAGTCGAACATTTTCTGTATCCAGAAAGGCCCGTACAGGACCTGCAGCGGGACTGCTACGGTCGCAGGTTCGAATCCTGCCTCGGGCATGGGTGTGTGTGATGTCCTTAGGTTAGTTAGGTTTAAGTAGTTCTAAGTTCTAGGGGACTTATGACCTAAGATGTTGAGTCACATAGTGCTCAGAGCCATTTGAACCATTTTTGAACCTGCAACATGCGGTCGTGCATTATCCTGCTGAAATGTAGGATCTCGCAGGCATCGAATGAAGGGTAGAGCCACGGGTCGTAACACATCTGAAATGTAACGTCCACTGTTCAAAGTGCCGTCAATGCGAACAAGAGATGACCGAGACGTTTAACCAATGGCACGCCGTACCATCACGCCGGGTGATACGCTAGTATGGCGATGACGAATACACGCTTCCAATGTGCGTTCATCGCGTTGTCGCGAAACACGGATGCGACCATCATGATGCTTTTTCATCCGAAAAAATGACGTTTTGCCATTCGTGCACCCACGTTCGTCGTTGAGTACACCATCGCAGGCGCTCCTGTCTGTGATGCATTCGTCAAGGGTAACCGAAGCCGTGGTCTCCGAGCTGATAGTCCATGCTGCTGCAAACGTCGTCGATCTGTTTGTGCAGATTGTTGTCTTGAAAACGTCCCCATCTGTTGACTCAGGGATCGAGACGTGGCTGCACGATCCGTTACAGCCACGTGGATAAGATGCCTGTCATCTCGACTACTAGTGATACGAGGCCTTTGGGATCCAGCACGGCGTTCCGTATTACCCACCTGTTAGTGGCCGGCCAGTGTGGCCGAGCGGTTCTAGGCGCTTCAGTCTGGAACCGTGCGACCGCTGCGGTCGCAGGTTCAAATCCTGCCTCGGGCATGGATGTGTGTGATGTCCTTAGGTTTGTTAGGTTCAAGTAGTTCTAAGTTCTAGGGGACTGATGACCTCAGAAGTTAAGTCCCATAGTGCTCAGAGCCATTTGAACCATTTGAACCTGATCGGTCGAGTCTCGTTTCAAATTATATCGAGTGGGTGGACGTGTACGGATGGAGACATCCTCAGGAATCCATGGACCCTGCATGTCAGTAGGGGATTGTTCAAGCTAGTGGAGGCTCTGTAATGGTGTGGGGTGTGTGCAGTTGGGGTGATATGGGACCCCTCATCCGTCTAGATACGACTCTGACAGGTGACACGTGCGTAAGGATCCTGTCTGATCACTTGCATCCATTCATGTCCATTGTGTATTCCGGCGGACTTGGGCAATTCCAGCAGGACAATGCGATACCCCACACGTCCAGGATTGCTACAGAGTGTCTCCAGGAACACTCTTCTGAGTTTAAACACTTCCGCTGGCCACCAAGATCCCCAGACATGAACATTATTGAGCATGTCTAGGATCCCTTGCTACGTGCTGTTCAGAAGAGATCTGCACCCGCTCGTTCTCTTACGCATTTAAGGACAGTCCTGTCCAATGCGTCAGCTCCCTCCAGCACTACTTCAGACATTAGTTGTTTTGTATCCCGCCTGGAAGGCGGCGCGTGTGTCTGCTCCTGTAAACTGAATGGGTAGGCCGAATGTAGGAAGTGAGTAGGAGCAGGTGAGATAAGATTCTCGGTACAGCTTTTTACGTGAAAGTACATTTAATAGAGAATATTAGTCAATGACATACGTAACGTTGCACGGAAGAGCCCTTAGGTGCGAAACTGGATAGGTATCAACGTGAATAGCCACTAATACTAGTACAAACTGTCATTGAAGTAACAAAGTCAGTAATGGCGAAGAGTTTCGGGCTTCCAGCCGGGTGGCGATGTCTTCAAACTGCGACGTTTCGACGAGTGACACACTCGTCATCTTCTGGCGAAGTGCCGAGACTTTGCTGCTGCTGCTGCTTTCATCTGTTACTTTCCCCTCTTGGGGGAAGTGTGAGGGGGAGTTTGTAGCCTTTCGGCTTTTACTCCCCTGTGTGTGTGATTTTTCTATATATTTTTGGTGTCTGTGATATGTGATGAATTGTTGTGAATGTGTCTGGTACTTGCCTGAGGTAGGGGAGATGATTGGTGTTATATGGGAAGGAACTGGATTAGGGATTGGGATTTTCTCTTCGACTTAATCGTCGAAGATCGTCATAGGACGCTTGTGCTTATCGCGGGACATGTCATACCGACCTAGGGAGTGGATGATTGCATTTCCGGATCTGGAGGAACCTTCATAGAAGGCCCTTGCCAGATGCTGGAAACGCTCTCTCAGGAGTGGGATTTCGACTGCGGCGTGCAGGTTCAAATGGTTCAAATGGCTCTGAGCACTATGGGACTCAACATCTTAGGTCATAAGTCCCCTAGAACTTAGAACTACTTAAACCTAACTAACCTAAGGACATCACACACACCCATGCCCGAGGCAGGATTCGAACCTGCGACCGTAGCACTCCCGCGGTTCCGGACTGCAGCGCCAGAACCGCTAGACCACCGCGGCCGGCAAGGCGTGCAGGTCGTCTGTGGGGAATCCAAGAGGTAGATGCAATGCCCTTCTGAGGGCGCGGTTCTGCAGCCTCTGGAGTTTGTCCAGGTGCTGCTTTGCCGCGTATCCCCAGACAGGGCACGCATACTCCATTACCGGCCGGATCAGGGCCTGGTATACATTTACTGCTACTGGGCAGGGAAGGGAGCTGGTTGTGTTCAGGATAGAGTATAGGATGGACATTCTGGCGCAGACCTTCCTGTGGACCTCGTCTATGTGGGGTTTCCACGTAAGAGGAGAGTCCAAGGTTACGCCAAGGTACTTGGCGGTTCTGCGCCAGGGGAGTTGGGTTCCATTTAGGTGGAGGTGGAGGGGGGGACGTTGAGGAGGTTCGCGCCTTCCGAGCCTTCGGGTAATCAGCATTGCCTGCGTCTTCTCAGTATTGATGGTGATGCGCCAGCGACGGGCCCAGGTTTCTGTGTCGTCTAAAACCCTTTGTAGCCTACGAATGACCAGCTCCTTGTTCGCATTTCTTGTGTAGAAGGCTGTGTCATCTGCGTACTGCGCGGTGTGCACCAGGGGGACCGTTGGAGTGTCCGCAGTGTACAAACTGTACGAGACTTTGCGGATGCCGATCCCTTTATACCTGCGGCGTGCCCCCCACCACCTGGCCGCTGTAGGCTGGGCCCAGTGGAGCCGGCTGGCGGGGTGGAGGGGGAAGCGGGTGCGCCGTTCGTGTCTCCGTCAGAGCATTCCGGTCGCGCCTCGTGAGCTGGACGGTTCTTGGTGCGTTCCTGGCGTATTGCGGCTAATGCTGGTTTCCAGGCCGCGCTCAGTTGATAACCTTCGTCCCTGTTCACAAGATTCTCGTGGACCCGTATGTCTATTGATTCTTTAATGACGCTGTCCCAATAGCTCCCGGCTCGGGATAGCACCCTGGTGTTCTCGAAATCAAAGGTGTGGTTTTCTTTGATGCTATGTTCAGCTATAGCAGATTTCTCTATCTGTCCAAGTCGGACATGCCTGGTGTGTTCCTCGCACGTTTTCGAGATGCAGCGCTGCGTTTGTCCAATGTACTGTACACCACATTCGCAGGCAATGCTGTATATACCAGGTGTGTTGAGTTTGAGTGGGTCTTTAGCTGAGCCCAGCAGCTCTTTCGTCTTCGGCGGTGGTCGGAAGACGGTATTTATGATTTTCTCAGTAGCCTCCCGATTTTGGCTGATATGGGCCCCAAATATGGAAGAAAGGCGAGTCTCTTGTTAACTTCCTCTTCTTCCTCTTCCTGATATTTGTCAGCCTGTCTCCTCTTGAAGGCCCTACCAATCTGTGTTTCACTGTTCCCGTTTTTCCGAAATACCTCTCTCAGGTGGTGTAATTCGTCTGAGAGGCTTTCTTTGTCACAAATGACGCGCGCCCTATGTACCAAGGTGGTCAGTACTGACTGGCGTAGCGCCGGATGGTGGCAGCTGGTTCCATGGAGGTACAGGTCTGTGTGCGTCTTCTTTCTATATACTGAATGGCCCAGCGTGCCATCCGCTTTCTTCCTGATCAGTATGTCCGGGAATGGAATACAGCCATTCTCTTCTACTTCCATCGTGAAGGTGATATTCTCATGTGAGCCGTTTAGGTGGTCCATAAACTCCTCCAGTGCCTGCCTGCCATGCTGCCAAATCACGAAAGTGTCTTCCACATAGCGGAAGAAGTGCCTGGATTTACGGTGAGCAGTTAGTAATGGCCCCCTATGAAGTAGAAACAGTGTTGCTAGGTCGTCTCCTCGGAATCAAATGGGCTGAATCCGTAGCGGAGCTCGTAGATCTCCACAGCGTCGGCTAGAGGGCGGTGTCGTCGGTGTCGGTGTCGTAGTGCCCATGGCACGTCGTGCTGCGGCACTTCTGCCTGCTCGCGGGGGCCCTACACGATGGCAGGTGTACCACTTCCTTTGGCTCTTCAGACGAAGACGGGTGCTGGCACTCGTAAGTCCTGTAGTGTCACGTGGTCTAACGTAGGCGCCACGGCCTGTCTTTCTCGTGGGCCTAAAGGCCTGGCCAGACAGAATGCGGCCTGGCCGTCCGGCCAGTGGCCTTGAGCCGCAGCCGGCAGGCCGCACTGTTGAATCGCTCGTTACTGTATGGCGGCGGTCACACAGAGTGCGGCTTTGCCGCACCGGCATACGGCCTGCCGCACCGGCCGCCGCCGGGTTGTCACAGATTACAGATTCGCCGCAAGCCGGAGCGGCTGCTTGCCTCTGTTGGCGCATTCAACCGCTCTGCTGTCACACTGGAAGCAGCGGCGTGAGGCGCTTTTTGTCTTGCAGCTCGTAGTGCATGCATCATGGACACAGAAAGACACAGAAAGACACAGAAAGACTTACAGAGGAGGTGAGAGAATACAACTTTTTGTCTGATACACGCGATTTGGAGGTAGAATACTTTTGCCCTCGATATACTCATGATAGTAAGCTGAATTCTCAGAAATAATGTTGTCGCTGTGACGTCCATAACTTCCAATATCAACTACTGTAAAATCCGTAGTATGGATCAACGATCGCCAGGAGAACTAGCTAAAAGAACTGTTCGTAACAGAAGAACTGGGATCCACTACCTTCGGGCATTTTAACCTGATACGCTTTCCGTCTATGCTTCCAAGGCAGTTCGGAAACCCCCAAAGTTCTAGAAATCCTCCTTCAGATTTCTTCCACATCTCTGTTGTAGAAGTATGTAAATACTTGGGCTGTAGAACAGTCCATATTGCCTGGCACATTTATTTCACAATATCTGAGACTGTTGAACGTCCTATCCGAAAAGTAAAAGCTATGGTCTGGTGACTGTCGCCTGTAGTCAAGTATCTGGAAAAGATTAAAATTTGTTATGCCGATAGAACGAATGGATAAGTTAACGACCAAAGATATGTTTAAATTCAATGACAGTGGTATGAATACAATGAAAGAAAACAATTTATTAAGTAGAAAGTTCTCTCTAGCGGGACATACGGAACTAGATGTTACTATCGTTTGCTGTATTCGTAAACACTGCAAATAAATTTATCACTCCACTCGTAACTACGTTGTGGGATAGCACTTTCTTCCGCCGAATCTTTCATATGATACAGCAAAACTGAAATGGAATAATTTATATGACTTCTATTTCAAGCACAAAGAGGCCACAAACGATAAAACTTACCTCAAACAAACGGCTTGCCTGTGCCTTGTATCAACTGGCTTTCTCCGGTTCGTTGTGCACTTCTCGGTGCTACCTTTTTATCAGGCGATGCATTTCCTCGAAACATTCTCGTGAAATACGAAAATATTTGAAGAACCTATCTTCGTCAGACTCTAGATCAATACACAGACGATGGTATTCTCCTAAGATTTCTCTCTTGCTATCAATGTCGTGCACCCAACATCTCCTCTTCTTGGTGCCATTTCGTATCGCTAGTGCAAGCTACTCATTTCTGCAATTAAAAAAAAAAAAATATGTATTCGCACAATGATAACGTGTCCCGCGTGAAGATTCCAAATCGTCTAACGCAAGACAATCGCGCTACGCATGCAAGCTTCGTAATGGGTTTCGGCCCCTTCCACAGTGTAACAGCTGACGCATCAAGAGTCGCTGCGGCCGGCCGTTGCCTGTGTGGCGTCCCTGGCCGCTGACGGGTCCGGCCCACCGCTGCGCCGTCCGTCGCAGCGGCAGGCCGGATTCTGTCTGGCCAGGCCTTAAAGGCCTGGCCAAACAGAATCCGGCCTGCCGCAGCGACGGACGGCGCGGCGGTGGGCCGGACCCGTCAGCGGCCAGGGACGCCACACAGGCGACGGCCGGCCGGCCGCAGCGACTCTGTATGCGTCACCTGTGTTACACTGTGGAAGGGGCCGAAACCCGTTATTAAGCTTGCTTGCATAGCGCGACTGTCTTGCGTTAGACGATTTGAAATCTTCACGCGGGACACGTTATCTTTGTGCGAGTTCTCTCTCTCTCTCTCTTTTTTTTTTTTATTTTTTTTTTTTATATAAATGAGAAGCTTGCACTAGCGATACGAAATAGCACCAAGAAGAGATGTTGGGTGCACGACATTGATAGCATGAAAGAAAGCTTAGGAGAATACCATCGTCTGTGTATTGATCTAAGAGTCTGACGAAGATAGGTTCTTCAAATCTTTTCGTATGTCGCGAGAATGTTTCGAGGAAATGCATCGGCTGATAAAAAGGTAGCACCGGGAAGTGCACAACGAACTGGAGAAAGCCAATTGATACAAGGCACAGACAAGCCGATTGTTTGAGGTAAGGTTTACCGTTTGTGGCCTCTTTGTGCTTGAAATAGAAGTCATATAAATTATTCCATTTCAGTTTTGCTGTATCATATGAAAGGTTCGGCGGAAGAAAGTGCTATCCCACAACGTAGTTACGAGTGGAGTGATAAATTTATCTGCAGTGTTTACGAATACAGTAAACGATAGTAACATCTAGTTCCGTATGTTCCGCTAGAGAGAACTTTCTGCTTAATAGATTGTTTTGTTTCATTGTATTCATAACATTGTCATTGAATTTAAACAAACATATCTTTGGTCGTTAACTTATCTATTCGTTCTATCGGCATAATTGATTTTACTCTTTTCCAGATACTTGACTACAGGCGACAGTCACCAGACCATAGCCTTTTCTTTTCGGTTAGGACGTTCAACAGTCTCAGATATTGTGAAACAAGTGTGCCAGGCAATATGGATTGTTCTACAGCCCAAGTATTTACCTACTCCTACAACAGAGATATGGAAGAAATCTGAAGAAGGGTTTATAGAACTGGGGGTTTCCGAACTGCCTTGGAAGCGTAGACGGAAAGGCTATCAGGTTAAAATGCGCGAAGGATAGTGGATCCCAGTTCTTTTTGCTAGTTCTCCCGGCGATCGTTGATCCATACTACCGAGTTTACAGTAGTTTATATTGGAAGTTATGGACGTCACAGTGACAACACTATTCAGCTTTCTATCAAGAGTATATCGAGGACAAAAGTATTCTACGTCCAAATCAGGATCGCGTGTATCACCTCCTCTATAAGTCTTTCTGTGTCCATGATGCATGCATGCACTAGGAGCTGAAAGACAAAAACCGCCTCACGCCGCTGCTTCCAGTGTGACCACAGAGCAGTTGAGTGCGCCAACAGAGGCAAGCAGCCGCTGCGGCTTGCGGCGAATCTGCCATGTGTGACAACCTGGCGGCGGCCGGAGCGGCAGACCGGCGGCCGATGCGTCAGAGCCGCACTCTGTGTGACAGCCGCCATACAGTAACGAGCGATTCAACAGTGCGGCCTGCCAGCTGCGGTTCAAGGCCACAGGCCGGAAGACCAGGCCGCATTCTGTCTGGCCAGGCCTTAAAGGTCGGGACACACACACGTCCGGGCCGTGTCAGGGCCGAGCGTCGAACGATCGACGGCCGTGCTCCGGTCCGTCCTTGCAGGGGCCACACATGACCGGGGCACATCCGTGTCTCTGTTGTTCCCTGTAGTGATTCGGACGCGGTGATCTGTGTTTCTGTTTGTGAAAGCTGTAAAACGTGTTCACTAATTTTTGTAATAGTGAATTACGACTTAATAGCACTTGCTTCAGACGAAGAGGGAAAAAAACGAAGGCAAACAAGAAGAAGAAAATTATGGATCCACAGTGCCTGGAAAACAAGACCAGTACAGGGAGAGTTTCGAACACTATTTTCTCATCTCATAGATGATGAGACTAAGTTTTATGAATATTTTAGGATGACGCCGTATACCTTCTGTGAACTTTTAAAGAAACTAGAACCAAGACTGAGATAAAACATTTCATTCGGTATATTGCAACAGAAATTTCGAATATTTTGAAGGAAGGTTATAGGGTGCCCGAACAGAGGATGGATAAAAGGAAACTGCTGAGGGATCCGGAAGATCATCGAATCTTCGAAACCTACCTGGAATTCGTGGTAGATCAACAGATGCTGCATTTGCTGTACGAGAACAACTCAAAAAATTCCTGAATTCTCCACAAGGGACTGTGGAATGGCAAGAACATGTCGCCCTGCCGATATAACGATGACATAAACCAAACATCTGTTTGTAAAATAAAAAGTAAATAAATATCTTTCGGATATTAAAACTTATGTAGTTTACATCTTACCTTCGGCTTGTACGAGGTGCATTCAAGTTCTAAGGCCTCCAATTTTTTTTCTAATTAACTACTCACCCGAAATCGATGAAACTGGCGTTACTTCTCGACGTACTCGCCCTGCAAACGTACACATTTTTCACAACGCTGACGCCATGATTCCATGGCAGCGGCGAAGGCTTCTTTGGTAGTCTGTTTTGACCACTGGAAAATCGCTGAGGCAATAGCAGCACGGCTGGTGAATGTGCAGCCACGGAGAGTGTCTTTCATTGTTGGAAAAAGCCAAAAGTCACTAGGAGCCAGTTCAGGTGAGTAGGGAGCATGGGGAATCACTTCTAAGTTGTTACCACGAAGAAACTGTTGCGTAACGTTAGCTCGATGTGCGGGTGCGTTGTCTTGGTGAAACAGCACACGCGCAGCCCTTCCCGGACGTTTTTGTTGCAGTGCAGGAAGGAATTTGTTCTTCAAAACATTTTCGTAGGATGCACATGTTACCGTAGTGCCCTTTGGAACGCAATGGCTAAGGATTACGCCCTCGCTGTCCCAGAACATGGACAGCACCATTTTTTCAGCACTGGCGGTTACCCGAAATTTTTTTGGTGGCGGTGAATCTGTGTGCTTCCATTGAGCTGACTGGCGCTTTGTTTCTGGATTAAAAATGGCATCCACGTCTCATCCATTGGCACAACCGACGAAAAGAAAGTCCCATTCATGCTGTCGTTGCGCGTCAACATTGCTTGGCAACGTGCCACACGGGCAGCCATGTGGTCGTCCGTCAGCATTCGTGGCACCCGCCTGGATGACATTTTTCGCATTTTCAGGTCGTCATGCAGGATTGTGTGCACAGAACCCACAGAAATGCCAACTCTGGAGGCGATCTGTTCAACAGTCATTCGGCGATCCCCCAATACAATTCTCTCCACTTTCTCGATCATGTCGTCAGACCGGCTTGTGCGAGCCCGAGGTTGTTTCGGTTTGTTGTCACACGATGTTCTGCCTTCATTAAACTGTCGCACCCACGAACGCACCTTCGGCACATCCATAACTCCATCACCACATGTCTCCTTCAACTGTCGATGAATTTCAATTGGTTTCACACCACGCAAATTCAGAAAACGAATGATTGCACGCCGTTCAAGTAAGGAAAACGTCGCCATTTTAAGTATTTAAAACAGTTCTCATTCTCGCCGCTGGCGGTAAAATTCCATCTGCCGTACGGTGCTGCCATCTCTGGGACGTATTGACAATGAACGCGGGCTCATTTTAAAACAATGCGCATGTTTCTATCTCTTTCCAGTCCGGAGAAAAAAAATCGGAGGCCTTAGAACTTGAATGCACCTCGTAGATCTGTTGCAGTTGCCTTCCAAACTCTGTCTTTGTACTCGATATTGCAGTAGTTTTCAGTTCCCTGATTGTAAAGAACAGGAAACTTACGAACTTCTTCTATTAGTCGTTCCACATCCACGTTTTGTACACAGAACAGTCTTGCGCAGTTGCACAGCTCACAAGACAATTCTACCGTCAGGCCGTGTAGGTCACGTGAAATATTAAACACGGCGAATCCCGCCCGGCACTTTGACGTTCCCCGTGCACGGCCCGGTCAAGTGGAGCCCGCTACATTTGTTGGAATGACGTATTTCGTTGACCGGGTGACGGCAGATACTCGGACGTGTCTCGGCACGGACGCGGTCCGGACATGTGTGTCCCGACCTTTAAGTCGGAGACAAGTGTAAGGAGACGTGGCAGGGCAAGACCGCTCTGGAAGTGGGCTGGGGACCGGCCCGCGGCGATTGTGGAGCGCGCGGTTAATTTAGTATAGTGCGGCGGGCTAACAAAACTAGGAGCAGGGCGGCAACTAGGCCGGAGTTACGGGGAGGCCCCGGCACTAACGAGCTTAGGCCGCGCCGCGGCTGGCCGGCGAGCCAAGTTTGGCAATTTGAGTTAAGCCGTAGCGCGGCACGGCGCGCCAAGTTTTTGCCGCCCAGACCACGCCAGGGCAGGGCAGGGCAAGGCAGCTGGCCGGGCCTGCTGCCGCCGTTGCTGCTCCCTGCTGCAGGCATCGCAGGCGCCACGGTCTCCGCCAGATGCTCCCAATATCGCGGCCATACATCATACGGACCGGCCTATCAGCGCGCGATGAAGAAAAACTGCCGGCAGCGCTTCCCCGCTATCTCTCTCTCTCTTCCCCTCCCTCCATCCCGCTTGGCGCGCGACGCCCGACACACACAGCTCAATAATTTTCTCTCCTGCCGATGGCGAATCTGGTTCGAGTGGCGAGCTAGGTCGAGATTTCTTTTTTTATCTTTGCTTTCGGCGAAGACTAATTTTGCGCTGTTTCTGATTGTCCATTCGTCTCTGAGTGTAACGTAGTGATGATCAGAATAGAGAACGTCAGGGAACCGCGAACTCTGCTCTTGAGACCCAACGAAAATGGAATACGCACTGCTGGACAGCATTGAGTAGCAAATAACAAAATTCTGGTTATTATCTTTGTTGTGGATTGGCAAGACAGCCAGCCCACAATGAGGAAGCCGAAAGGCACGCGTTTAAGCTCACGGAGGCTGGCGTGAGGTCTGGAACAGGACAAGGAATTGAGACTAGCAAAAAAGTACGTATCTTCTGGAATACCTAACTTTAATCCATAATTGGTGGTGATGGTACATGTTTTACAGTATCAATAGTAACTGGTACTGGCGCCTTGCTAGGTCGTAGCAAATGACGTAGCTGAAGGCTATGCTAACTATCGTCTCGGCAAATGAGAGCGTAATTTGTCAGTGAACCATCGCTAGCAAAGTCGGCTGTACAACTGGGGCGAGTGCTAGCAAGTCTCTCTAGACCTGCCGTGTGGCGGCGCTCGGTCTGCAATCACTGATAGTGGCGACACGCGGGTCCGACGTATACTAACGGACCGCGGCCGATTTAAAGGCTACCACCTAGCAAGTGTGGTGTCTGGCGGTGACACCACAATCTTATGTCCTGCAAGCTCATTTTTCATTTGTACTCTTCCTGTCGCCAATAATTCGTGCGAAGAACAACTGCCGGTTAACTTTTGTACGACCTCTAATTTCTCTGATTTTGTGGTGGTGCTGGTGGTCATTTCGCGAAACGTATTGGGAGGAAATAAAATTACTCCGCCTTCGGACCACGAGTGGCCTACCGGGACCATCCGACCGCCGTGTCATCCTCAGAGGAGGACGCGGATAGGAGGGCGTGGGGTCAGCACACCGCTCTTCCGGTCGTTATGATGCTATTCTTGACCGAAGCCGCTACTATTCGGTCGAGTAGCTCCTCAATTGGTATCACGAGGCTGAGTGCACCCCCAATAATGGCAACAGCGCATGGTGGCTTGGATGGTCACCCATCCAAGTGCCGACCACGCCCGACAGCGCTTAACTTCGGTGATCTCACGGGAACCGATGTATCCACTGCGGCAAGGCCGTTGCCGAAATAAAGTTACTGGAGATCAGAAAGTTTCCTTTCAAAGGCCGTACAGTGCACAAGCGGTATGCCAATCAGGCAAAATCACCGTGAGCACTGACGCAGTCATCCCACCAACGCATCATGTTGAAGATACCCGTTTGAGAAAACACGGTGCCATCCTGCGTGAAGGGGTGCCTTTTTTTTATGGGAGCAAAGGTGTGACAATCGCTTGGAGAGGGTTCAGGCGTTCAGGGCGGTTGCTCGATTGTCTGCCACTTGAGATGGCGTAACTTCTGCATTACAATATTTGTGATGTGGGGACGCCCTCCATTGTGAAGTAGCAGCACGTCTAGTCGGGCACCATTGCATAACGTTTGTTTTCGACAAACATGCTGCCCCATATAGATTCTTGACTCTCCGATGGATGTCCCAGTGTTTGTCCTTCGGCAGCCAAGAAAAGAATAGCAGTTGGCTCCAAAATGGTTCAAATGGCTCTGAGCACCATGGGACTCAACTGCTGATGTCGTAAGTCCCTAGAACTTAACACTACCTAAACCTAACTAACCTAAGGACATCACACACATCCATGCCCGAGGCAGGATTCGAACTTGCGACCGTAGCAGTCGCGCGGCTCCAGACTGTAGCGCCTAGAACCGCTCGTCCACTTTGGCCGGCCCATCGCTAGTTAAAGCGAAGTTAATCCTCGTCCACTACTGTCAGTGTGGAGTGATTTGATTCGAGTCCACCGATAAACTTTTCCTTGCTGGTAATTGGTGTAATCTGTCTAGCCTGCCGCACATCGCTAGGACCGACCGCGATATATCGTGAGATTTCGCGCGACGCCCGAACACGGATGAACGTTTCAGTCTCTCAGACGAGAACGTCGCGTCGTACCGACTGGACTACGTCGCTTTGCTGTTCCTTATCTATATAAACGATTTGGGAGACAATCTGAGCAGCCGTCTTAGGTTGTTTGCAGATGACGCTATCGCTTATCGACTAATAAAGTCATTAGAAATCAAAACGATTTAGAAAAGATATCGGAATGGTGCGAAAAGTGGCAGTTGACCTTAAATAACGAAAAGTGTCAGGTCATCCACTTGAGTGCTAGAAGGAACTCGTTAAACTTCGGATACACGATAAATCAGTCCACTCTAAAGGCCGTAAATTCAACTAAATGGCTAGGTATTACAATTACGAACAACTTAAATTGGAAGGAACACATAGAAAATGTTGTGGGGAATGCTAACCAAAGATTCCGTTTTATTGGCAGGACACTTAGAAAATGTAACAGACCTACTAAGGAGACTGCCTACACTACGCTTGTCCATCCTATTTTAGAATACTGCTGCGCGGTGTGGGATCCTTACCAGATAGGACTGACGAAGTACATCGAAAAAGTTCAAAGAAAGGCAGCACGTTTTGTATTATCGCGAAATATTGGAGAGAGTGTCACCGAAATGATTTGGGCCGGAAATTATTAAAAGAAATTTCTCACGAAATTCCAATCACCAACTTTCTCCTCCGAATGCCCGAATGCAAAAATATTTTGGTGAGACTGACCTACATAGGAAGAAACGATCACCACAATAATATAAGGGAAATCAGAGCTCGTACGGAAAGATATAGTTGTTCATTCTTTCCGCGCGCTACGAGATTGGAATAATAGAGAATTGTGAAGGTGGTTCGATGAACCCTCTGCCAGGCACTTAAATGTGATTTGCAGAGCATCCATGTAGATGTAGATGTAGATGTCTATCGCATTAAAAAGCATTCGTATTTAGCCGAGGAAAAAAAAAAGTCCCTCCGCCGGTAAGGGCAAAACACCTCAGCAGCAATTTCGCGGTTAGCAAGTGTGAGCAGAAATGGAAGGCTCTTCATCCGAAGTGGCTTCACGCAGCGACAGTCGTCAGGGCCGCGAGGTGTCGATAAAACGCGGTCCAGGTGCGTTATTTTTCGTAGTACCGAACCTCAGAGGCGGTGCTCGTTAGGCCAGTAAAGGTGAGCTGTGAGCCGCTCCGCACTCGGGCGCAGGTTGTAAGAAGGGGTGGGGGGGGGGAGTGTTGTGGCGTTGTGTTTGTGAGCGAAAGGAAAGCGGCGAGGGGTGGCCGCACTTTGCCCAGTGGCGCGTGCGCTTGTTTTGGCGGAGTTAAAGCGCTGCGCTCAAAAACCCTCCCTGCCCGGCCCTACACCTTACCTATTCGCAACACGTGTACACGCACCTGAAAGTGCTCAGCGCCGTCCCCCTAGCAGAGGCACTGAAATACACTCGAATTTCTTTTGACTCGCACCTCGAGGTACTACGTGTGACAGAAGCAGAGATTTTTGTAAGTTTTCGTTGTTGTTGTTGTTGTTGTTTTTGAGGCCTTCAGACGGAAGACAGGTTTGATGGAAATACCAGGTTAATCAATCGTGTACAGGCGTCATCCTCTCTGCGTAACTACAGCAGCCTGCATCCTTTAGAACCTGCGTACTGTTATGAGGTCTTGGCCTACTCCCACAATTTCCTCTCCCTTTTCTCCCCACACTTCCCACTATCACCAGCTTAACGATTCTGTGCCGGCCGGAGTGGCCAAGCGGTTCTAGGCGCTACAGTCTGGAACCGCGCGACCGCTACGGTCGCAGGTTCGAATCCTGCCTCGGGCATCGATGTGTGTGATGTCCTTAGATTAGTTAGGTTTAAGTAGTTCTAAGTTCTAGGGGACTGATGACCTTAGAAGTTAAGTCCCATAGTGCTCAGAGCCATTTGAACGATTTAACGATTCTGTGATGCGTCAGGTTGGGACCTAGTCATCCGATCCCTTTTATTTTTCACTCCAATTCGATTTATTACCTCCTCGTTAGTTCTTTGATCTACTCATCTGATCTTTAGCATTCTCCTATAGCACCATATTTCAGTATCTTCCCATCGTATCACAACTGTTCATCGTTACAAAAGACTTCCTAAGAATTAAGTTCGTATTCTTTCTGTGGACTGCTTTTGATGCTATTCGCAGTCTGCATTTTATACCCACTCATCAGTTATTTTGTTGCCCAAAAAGCAAAACGCATCCACTACTTCAGTATCTCCTTTCCTAGTCTAATTCCCTCAGCATAGCAGATACGGCCCAATTAAACAGTCCCCAACAACACCGACCCACACATTAACGAAGAACCGCACTTGATGGACGCTAGTAACTGTGGCATGTGGGTTATCCTCACTCCAAACATGCGAATTGTGCATGCTGAAGACTCCATCACGCCCGAACGTTGCTTCATCCGTAAACAACACAGAGGATGGAAATGTAGGATGCATTTCACACTGTTCCAGGTACCACTGCGAAAACGGTGCTCTTGATGGATAATCATCTGGTTCCATGTTGTGGACACGCTGTAAGTGAAATGGACGTAACAATTGCTCTCAAAGGACTGTTGTTACATTCGTCTAATTCGTCCCCGTGTTACGTGCAGTTGCATGAGTGCTGATTAAAGGATCCCGCTCCACATGCTGCAAGACAGCTTCCTCAAATTGCAGCGTTCTTACCGTGCGACGACATCCCTGTCCAGGTAATCTGATAAATCACCCGGTCTCACGCAGACGTTGGTACACAGCAGCAAAGGTCTTATGATGCGGGATACGGCGATTAGGATATTCTTGTTCATAAACCCACTGTACAGCTCGTCCGTTGTAGTGCGCTACGTAGTACGCACTAACCATATCAGTGTACTCACTACAGGTGTATCGCTCCATTTGTAAACAGAGACAATGCACTACTACACTGGTGGACAGCAGTTGCCTACAACTGAAGAGCGTAATATACCCTCTAACAACTGAAGATCGTAATACGGCCTCTAATAACTTAAGAGCGTAATACGGCCTCCACCGGTTTCAATAATCATCATAGGAAAAAATGACATCTGGGAAAATATTTGTGTTGATGTCCCATACAACCTCACAGAGTTTAAATACTTTTCACCCTGTATATGCTTGAAGCGTTCTTTAATTAAATTTACTCACTAAAACGAAGCAGATTCAGATTAATCCTCGAATCTGTAACACACGATTAGTAAATTTGTTGTCCTCAGAAATTTAGGAACCCGCTAAACAATAGTAATCCAGCGACTTTTCTAAAAGGTAGGCTGAAGAAAGGCAAATGCTTCTTTTTAACAATGTCTGAAGAAACAGACATTAGTGACGATCTTGCAGCTGTATTAAATTTATGAAATTTATTCGCAATTACGGTACCTCTCTGACACTATCACATTATGTGTGACGCTGTTACCTATTGGTGACACATGAAAATTAGTGGGCCTCGAACCTAGATTTCCCACTGGTCGCACTCGACTATCCGAGTGTGCTTCCCTGTGGCAGGAATCCAAGTAAAAGTTGGGAGCAGTTAGGTCGTAGACAGTGTGACGTATGGAAGTTTGGATTGGTCCTGGAAGCGTGCTCAGGTAGCGAATGCTCACAAGTGCGAAATCTGGGTTCGAGTTCCAGTCGGGTACTAATTTTCATGTGTCACAAATAGGTAATATCCCCATACCTAACGTAGCTAATGGCAGAGAGACTCTGCAATTGCGAATAAATTTCATAAAGTCAAGTGTTTTGACAGAGTTTTGAGAGAGTAGTATTTGGAATTTTGAAGTTATCAGAGGTTAAAAATGAGAGTCGAAAGGTTATCTGCAGTTTATCTATAGTTTTAACAGTCGAATGACATTAAAGGGAGCGAGTAGTTCGGCAGGTATGTAGCCACGATTCCACGTGCTATTCAATATGTGTAAAAGAAATTAAGCAAAAATTTGAAATAGTAGGAAAAGAAACAAAAATTTTCAGGTTTGCTGATTACATTGCAATTCTGTCAGAGACACTAAAGAACCTTGAAGTACAGTTGAGTGGAATGGATGGTGTTATAAGAGGAATGTCAATAAAGGGAAACAAGTGTAGTTGAATTAAATCATTCGATGTTCAGGAAATTAGATTCGGACATAAGACACTGAAAGTTGTAGACGCGTTTTCTTATTAGAGCAGAAAAAGTGACAACGGCAAAAGCAAAGAAAGTATGAAACGCCCAAATAATTGTATAATCATCATTATCATCATATTGTTAATCTCTGTTTCTTTTTGAGTGGTGTAACTAGCAGTCCACTTTTCGACATTTAAAACTACGTGTGGGAGCCACGACCTGTTGGGCGCCGTGTTTTCCGGCAGCTCGTCAATGCCTGCAAAGTTTGCTTACGTGCGGTACACACTCGCAGCGAAGCGCTGTGCGATTTTTTTAGGCTGGAGAGGAAGCATAAAGCGAGATGGCTCCGACCCATCCTTGTTACAGTTCATCCTCTCCGCCATCAGCGCCTTCCCCAGGGCATTAACGCCGGAGTAAACCGATAAAATTATACGAGGTGCTATGGCGGAACGGAGAGGCGCGCCGCTTTTGAATTATGCGCCCAAACTAAATTACCCATCCATTAGCGTCCCGCGGCGCGCGCGCCACGGTTTGTTAGCGCTTAGATTCTTCTCTCCTCCCTTAACTTCCCTACCTGCGCCGAATTTCCTCTATTCTACGCCGTGATAGGAACTTCAGCCCATCTCGCTTCCCTACGGGACAAGGAGAGTGCAAAGAGCGGAACCCCCACCCCGTGATAGCCTTAGGCGCAAAATCAAAACCAGCGTCGCAGCTGCATCACTTCTACATCACACACACAACACACACGTACTGGCTCTCTCGGAAAAATCTTCATAGATCCCAGGGGTACTTGCTATGTATACTGCTGGCCATTAAAATTGTTACACCAAGACGAAAGGCAAATGATAAACGCGTATTCATTGGACAAATATATTATACTAAAACTGACATGTGATTACATTTTCACGCAATTTGGGTGCATAGATCCTGAGAGATCAGTATCCAGAACAACCACATCTGGCCGTAATGACGGCCTGGGCATTGAGTCAAACAGAGCTTGGATGGCGTGTACAGGTACAGCTGCTCATGCAGCTTCAACACGATACCACAGTTCATCAAGAGTAGTGACTGGCGTATTGTGACGAGCCAATTGCTCGGCCACCATTGACCAGACGTTTTCAATTGATGAGAGATCGGGAGAATGTTCTTTCTGTATCCAGAAAGGCTTCTGCAGGACCTGCAACATGCGGTCGTGCATTGTCCTGCTGAAATGTAGGGTTCGCATTGATCGAATGAAGGGTAGAGCCACGGGTCGTAACACATCTGAAATGTAACGTCCACTGTTCAAAGTTCCGTCAATGCGAACAAGAGGAGACCGAGACGTGTAACCAGTGGCACCCCATACCATCACGCCGGGTGGTACGCCAGTATGGCGATGACGAATACACGCTTCCAATGTGCGTTCACCGCGATGTCGCCAAACACGGATGAGATCATCATGATGCTGTAAAAATAACCTGGAGTCATCCGAAAAAATGACGTTTTGCCATTCGTGCACCCAGGTTCGTCGTTGAGTACACCATCGCAGGCGCTCCTGTCTGTGATGCGCCCGCATCTCGTGGTCGTGCGGTAGCGTTCTCGCTTCCCACGCCCGGGTTCCCGGGTTCGATTCCTGGCGGGGTCAGGGATTTTTCTCTGCCTCGTGATGGCTGGGTGTTGTGTGCTGTCCTTAGGTTAGTTAGGTTTAAGTAATTCTAAGTTCTAGGGGACTTATGACCACAGCAGTTGAGTCCCATAGTGCTCAGAGCCATTTGAACCATTTTTTTTGTCTGTGATGCACCGTCAAGGGTAACCACAGCCGTGGTCTCCGAGCTGGTAGTCCATGCTGCTGCAAACGTCGTCGAATTGTTCGTGCAGATGGTTCTTGTCTTGCAAACGTCCCCAGCTGTTGACTCAGGTATCGAGACGTGGCTGCACGATCCGTTACAGCCATGCGGATAAGATACCTGTCATCTGATAGTGATACAAGCGCAATCGCGAGAGGCTATAATCTGACCTTTATAAACATCGGAAACGTGATGGTACGCATTTCTCCTCCTTACGCGAGGCATCACAACAACGTTTCACCGGGCAACGCCGGTCAATTCCTGTTTGTGTATGAGAAATCGGTTGTAAACTTTCCTCATGTCAGCACGTTGTAGGTGTCGCCACCGGCTCCAGCCTTGTGCGAATGCTCTGAAATGCTAATCATTTGAATATCACAGCATCTTCTTCCTGTCGGTTAAATTTCGCGTCTGTAGCACGTCATCTTCGTGGTGTAGCAATTTTAATGGCCAATAGTGTATTCTGCGGGAGCAGGTAATAGCCGAAATAGGAACACAGCGAAATGAGCTTTTCGCGGCCAAGGAGACTTGCTCTCTCCATCTTCCATCTCGTTCAGTTATCACATACGCGACGAGGAGGGCATCTGTTGGTCGGTGGCCGATTGGATTTTTAATCAGGAGCAATAAGATGTAGCCAGTGAAAGGTACAGTGCGACTGTGACTTACCACCTTCCGGCCACAACGAGCAGAAGAGGTGGTCCTTTACACGGCTGATATCGTCCTTCCACGGGACGAGGCAGCTAACGTTGATGTGGGCATGCGGCCCTGACGAGGGACAGCGCTCTCGGCACACGTGAGGTGCTGGTTAACGTGGCTTGCGCACAGCACTCTCCAGCACCGTTGTCGGCTTTATTTGCCCCGCAAACCACCCAGTTTCTTTACGAAATGGACGCACGTAAAATGGCTGCGTTAAGTCTGTTAGCGATCGTCGAAGAGGAGCGGAGAAAATCGCGAAGGAGGTTCTGGACTCGTCGATGGGTTGAACACCGAATTGCTGGAAGAGGAACGTGACACGATGCTGTACAACGATCCGAAACACGTACTAGCAGAAATTATTCGTTAACTCAACTGCATTTTCATCTCATTTCTTGTTTTAAATTTAATGTAGTTAAGGTATAATGTATAATGTCAGTTTGCGCGTGCATATTATCCATATTCTCGATGTTGCATTGACTACCAACACTTTGAAGTTACGCACTTCATCACATAGATATCGAGATCGGCATTAGTTTCGTAATTTCATTGAAATGGAAGAGGAGATTTTTTGGAAGCTCTTTGCGATCATTGACGTAGGTATTTATCGGAAAGATACGAACAAGAGTCAATCCATAGACCCAGAATTATATATATTTTACAGGGAGTTTCATAGTAGCAAAAGCTTTCAGTGTGTAACTTGTTTTCTTTTCCCGACTTACCTCCAAGTTAAGATTTCCGCCCACTGCTGAAACATTGAATTCGTTGCCCTTTGTAATAAGAATTGCAGGAAATACATTATTTATAGTAAATAACATGGACTTTGCAGACAATGCTTGAGTAAGGAAGACCCAGAATCTGAAGAAGTCATGAAAAGAAAAAAAAATGTAAGAGCTGGCCGCGGAACAAAAGATGAAAAGAAAAAAACAGGAAAAGTTGGAAGCGAACGAGCTTTTTTAATAACCTATATAAACTTATATTTATTGATTTCATAATTACAGGTGTCTACATGAAATTTTTATGATTTAAAAAAAAATTAAATGTGCATTGTTCTCGTTTTTGTTTGTGGTCATCACACTCTTGCTAGCTCACAGTTCACGACGCCATGAATTGCGCTACAATTTTGACATAGCTACCAAGCCTCCGTATGTGATATACACTGTCTAAATACGCTATTTGCAAATATCGTTATTTGATGTAAACGTAGGCTTCCGCGGCCGTTGTCACAGTCAATAAAATTCTTCTGGGTTTGAGGCCGCATTGTCATCTATAAAATTCCGACGTTTCTCTGAGGAAGGCGCTTTGCAACAGCCGCCGAAACGTCGGAATTTTATAGATGACAATGCGGCCTCAAGCCCAGAAAAAATGTATTCACTATCATTATTTGATATTTAAAATGTAAACTGTACAAAAAGACGAGCTTTTGATAGATAATCATTGTTCGGTAACACTAAAACGGGATACTCTCGTAGCACACAAGTTATAACACTAAAAACATCAACTACATGACGTCGTTACCTACTGATATGGATATGGAGTTTCTTTGTCATTTTATTATAACAAACCGAAGCTAAAACGACGCATTTTCGAGAGATCCTCAATTTGCTGGCGCTTTAAAACTGCTTATATTCGTACCACGTACTCTATCAGAAAGAAAATCCACAAAATACGATGTTTAACGCCATACAGTGTGGCGCCTCCGGCGTTCTGTGTGTAACATAAAACGATACCGCCTCTCACTGGCCACATTCCTCTGCACAAGGCAAAAATCTAGCGTGCCAGGTTCTTTATTTCACGGTCCGCAGCGTAGTGGAACGTGGAATTTCTCGCTGTAACCTCACCAGCTCCTCGTCTACATGCGTTTTAACATCACGTAAGAGGACGGCTTAAGAGTGGGGCATCGTCATGTCACACATGGGTTGCAGCTAGACGGCAGAAGTCACCAGTGTGTGCAAAGGTTTTTTGAGTCTATGTTACTTGATACTGTTTTTAATTGCTTTCTCTAGGTCACTACAGTGTTTTAAATTTTGTTAGTTGTGGTCGTGTGGTGGTTGCTTAGTTTTAGAGACTTTTACAGTTTCCTTAAGAATTTTTGCCACATTAGTCTCTAATTATTTTATGTAATGCTGCTGATAACCCAGAAATGTAGCTCCCTAAAACCGTAATAATCACCAGCAACGTTGAGTTCGTCGCCCTGTCGAACAGGATGTATCGTTGACGGGGCTCTTCCCTGAATGGTAACCATACACGGCAGTGAATGGTAACCGTTCACCGCAGTGTAACGCACATCACAAAAGGTTAGATGAATGATGCAGGAAAAAGCATAAGAAAATACAACCACATTATTTTTTGTAGACAATGCTACACAGCAATCCCATCTGCAATTCTGTATTAATATTACAGTTCCAGCTAACAGTTTCATGTGTAGCTTTCAGGACGTCCTTCTCTTGGATAACTATTGGATGAATTAGTCCACGTTTTGCTCTGCAGCCACCTTCAGAATCTACCATGTGTGGGGTAGCCTAGAGGACCGTTCGAATCTTGTTTAGACCTCTGTATTTCAAACTTAGGCGCTGGTGTAGTGGGATAGTGGAAGCCATATTCATGGAAACTTACGTTTGACTTCGTATCTCTCTCCATGCTACCTCCAGGAGAAGAAGTTGACGCTGCAACAAGAGATCATCTTCCCTCACGCAGGTCTACGGGACTTCTGGCGGAAGCGTGAGGTCTCATCCATTAAGGTACAGTATGAGAGCATGAAGCTTGCCTACTATCAAGAACACCACTATATACTGCTACATGCTTCTGCCTGAAATTCTGCAAACGTGTGTGAGGGAAGATGATGTTTCATTTTGATTTTTGTTCTATTATAAAGACATTTCAGTACAGTTTCGCAGTCGAAATTACACAGTAGTCTGCTGAGTGATCGTGACAGGCGGTCACTGAAGAGGATTGTGACGAAAAACAATAAGAATACAGCTGCAAAAGTCACTGCAGAACTGGATGTCGCACTCGCGGACTCTGTCAGCACCAAAACGAAGGCAAAAACATGGCTCTGAGCACTATGGGACTTAACATGTGAGGTCATCAGTCCCCTAGAACTTAGAACTACTTAAACCTACCTAACCTAAGGACATCACACTCATCCATGCCCGAGGCAGGATTCGAACCTGCAACCGTAGCAGTGGCGCGCTTCCGGACTGAAGCGCCTAGAACCGCTCGGCCACAGCGGCCGGCCAACACGAAGGCAGCTCCCTGAGAACTTCAGGGCGAGCAGGAATTCCAAAACAACATGTCAGTGACTCAAATGCCTGCGGCAGGAAAACGTGATGTTGGAGCCAACAAATCTGGACTATGAAGCAATGGAAGAATGTTGTTTTGTCGGATGAGTCTTGTTTCACACTGTTTCAAAATTCATCTCAATAGTGAAACACGGCGGGGGTTCGATGTTGATCTGGACAGCCATATCGTGGTATTCCAAGGGCCGCATGGTTACCCTACTGGGTCGCCGTACTGCCAAGGGTTATGCGACCATTTTGGCTGATCAGGTCCATCCCATGGTACGAGGGTAATCCCAAAAGTAAGGTTTCCTATAAGTACATAGACCTGTTATTTCTACAGTGGTTTACATCACTTTACAGCTTGAACATTTAGCTATTTTTCGACATAATCACCATTTCTGTCGATGAATTTTTGTAGACGCTGTGGCAGTTTTTGTATGCCCATGTCATACCAGCTCGCCGCTATGCTGTTCAGAAAGCTATAAACCTCATCTTTCACCTCGTCGTCGGAGCTGAATCGCTTTCCGGCCAAATGTTCTTTTAACCTAGGGAACAGGTGATAGTCACTGGGCGCCAAGTCAGGACTATTGGGTTGGTGGGTGATTATGTTCCACTGAAACTGTTGCAGGAGAGCAACGGTTTGCCGAGCGATGTGTGGGCTAGCTTTGTCATGGTGAATATGTACGCCCTTGCTCAACATTCCTCTTCTCCGGTTCCGAATTGCCCGTTTGAGTTTTTTAAGAGTCTCACAGTACCTGTCAGCGTTGAATTGTGGTCCCAGTGGTCATAAAGTCGACCAACAATACCCCTTTCCAATCCCAAAAAAATGGTTGTCATGACTTTACCGGCAGACTGTGTTTGTTTGAATTTCCGTGGCTTTGGCGAAAAAGGATGCCGCCATTGGCGTGATTGTTGCTTGGTCTCAGGTGTAAAATGATATGCCCAAGTCTCGTCACCCGTGACAATTGGAGTCCAGAAAGTTGTTCTGTTCGGCTGCAAGGCGGTGAAGAAATGCGCGGGAAGCATCAACTCGTTGCCGCATGTGGTCCTCAGGCAGCATGCGTGGCACCCACCATGCCGCACCTACCGCTAGTTCAATGTTGCCGTTAAAATTCTGTGAGCGGTGCTTCGGGAAACCTCAGGAACCAACAAGCAGAGATCATCCAGGGTGATCCGCCGATCTTCACGCTTGCTTTGCTCAACCTTCAACACTGTCTCCTCAGAAATTAACGGTCTCCCGCTCCTTTGTTCGTCGTGAATTTCGGTCCGACCAGCTGCAAACTCTTTACACCACTTCCGAACATTTTTGACATCCATGCACGACTCACGATACACTTCCGTCATTGGCGATGGATTTCAATCGGCGCAGTGCCCTTTGCGTTCAAATACCGAATAACTGCGTGCAATTCGCACTTGGCGATAACATCCAACGGGAGCTCCATTCTCAACGGCTGCCAAGCCAAGACTGAGCGCCTCAGCGCGGCGTGCGCATGTTTACACACAGCGTGACCAACTGCCACACAAACAGAGTACTGTACTTATAAAAAAATTGGAGATCTTACTTTTGGGATTACCCTCGTAGAAGCTCTGTCCCCCAATGATGATGCTGTGTTCCTCGAAGGCAGGGCCCCTGTTCACACAGCTCGCATCGTACAGGACGGGTTGTTTGAGCAATCTCAATATTATTGAGCCTTTTTCGTTTACTTTAGAAAGAAAGTCCATGATCACAACCCTCTTTCATCACTGTTACCTGAACTTGCGAATATTTTTGCCGGAAAAATGGTATAAGGTTCCCGCTAAAACCGTACAGGAACTGTTATTTATCCATTGCGAGACGACTGGAGGCTGTTTCGAATGCGAAAGTTTTTCCTACTCCGTATGGTTGTGTGTTGTATTTTCGGTGCTGCCATGAGCGCCCCCAGTAAATGACAAAGTGGATATCTTCCTTAGTTGCGTGAGACTTACCACGTACGATGCTGTTACATACAGAGCAATGGTAAAGCTAGATAACTGTAGCGAAATGGAAGGGAAACTTCAGAAGATCGACGCTTTGTGCAGTTATGCCTTAAGATGAACGAATGTAGGATAAATAGGCAGAAAAGAAGCATTATTGTTTGATTACACGATTGCACAGCAACCAAGCAGTTACTTCCATAACAGTATATGCAGGAGTATGTGTACGGAGCGATTTAATGCGGAACGACCACGTAAAACTGATCTCAGGTGCGGCAGATGCCACACTTAGACAGACTGGCAGAATCCTCAGGAATTGTAGTTTACCCACACAGCAGGTAGCCTACAAACGCTAGGTCGAAAAATTTGAATATTGCTCGTCTGTGTGGGCCCGTACCAGATAGGGTTCGTAGAGGAAATAGGGAAAATCTAAAGAGCAGCAGTGCGTCTCGGTACAGACTCATTTACGAAGCACGAAATCTAGAGAAGTGGCGCTCGGAGAGCGTATATTCCTAGAAGAGTTAACGAATATATTGCGTCCTCTTACGTATATTGTAAATTGAGGGAGACTAGAGCACGCACGGAGGCTTACCGGCAATCGTTCTTCCCGCGAACTATCCGCGACTGGAACAGAAAAAAAGGCGACGTGACAGTAGTACATAAAGTACCCTCGGTCACACACCGTAAGGTGACTTGCAGAGTATAAATATAGATGTAGCTGAAGTAGTTCCGAAAGCTGACTTCAGCAACTACACTCATGCTCATAAATTAAGAATAATGCTGATACATGGTGAAACAACGCTCTCGTGGGCGGTTTGCGGGTTTAAATCACCTCGGGTATGACCATGCGGTGCATTTGACCTGCGGTTGCCGGACGGTGGCGCTGGCAGCAGTCCATACATGCAGACGTGTGTTGGTGCATGTCTGAGTACGGTGCAGCGAGTAAGTGTGCAGACATTTTCAGACTTGCTAATGGTGACTGTGTGTTGAAACTGGCTCAAAGAACACATATTGATGACGTCATGAGGGGTAGAATACTAGGGCGACTGGAGGCTGGTCAAACACAGCACGTCGTAGCACAGGGCCTACATGTGCCACAAAGTGTGATCTCAAGATTATGGCAACGATTCCATCAGACAGGAAACGTGTCCTCCACAAGAAGACTGATATCTCACCATCAGTGCCCGCAGACGGCCACGGAGTACTGCGGATAGCCTCGCTCGCGACCTTACCGCAGCCACTGGGACAGCTGTCTCCAGCCACACAGTCTACTGAACAGACGAGGTTTATTCCCCCGGAGACCTGCAAGCTGCCCTCCACTGACCCCTGGTCACAGAAGAGCCCGTAAAGCCTGGTGTCAAGAACACAGTACATGGTCATTGGAACAGTGGTTCCACGTTATGTTCGTGGAAGAGTCCAGGTGTTAGTCTGAACAGTGATGCTCGTCGGGTTTTCATCTGGCGTGAACCAGGAACCAGATACCAACCCCTTAATGTCCTTGAAAGGGACCTGTATGGAGGTCGTGGTTTGATGGTGTGGGGTGGGATTGTGATTGGTGCACGTACACCCCTGCATGTCTTTGACAGAGGAACTGTAACAGGTCAGGTGTATCGGGACGTCATTTTGCACCAGTATCTCCGCCTTTTCAGGGGTGCAGTGGGTCTCACGTTCCTCGTGATGGATGATACGCACTCCCCCACCGAGCTTCCATCGTGGAGGAGTACCTTGAAACTGCAGATATCAGGCGAATGTAGTGGCCTGCCTGTTCCCCAGACCTAAACCACTTCGAGCACGTCTGGGATGCTCTCGGTCGACGTATCGCTGCACGTCTTCAAACCCCTAGAACACTTCAGGAGCTCCGACAGGCACTGGTGCGAGAATGGGATGCTATACCCCAGCAGCTGTTCGACGACTTGGTCCTGAATATGCCAACCTGTTGTGCGGCCTGTGTACTTGTTCATCGTGATCATATCCCATATTGATGTCGGGGTACATGCGCAGGGAACAGTGGCATTTTGTAGCACATGTGTTTCGGGACGGTTTTCTCAACTTATCACCAATACCGTGGACTTACAGATTTGTGTCGTGTGTGTTCCCTACGTATCTTTGCCATTAGCGCCAGTTTTGTGTAGTGCCACGTTGTGTTGCAGCACATATGCAATTATCCTTAATTTATGAGCATTAGTGTAGTTCGAGAACTTACATGCAGTGGAGATATTTTAGGCCCTGTAACTGCAGGGTTATACGTGTCAGATGAAAATCATAGAAGATCGAATATGGGACCTTTGAATCTGTAGTCGTGCACTTTACCACCGAGCCACACTCAAGCATATAAACTGGCGCTATGTGCGTACTACATACGCGTATGCTGTACAGGAGCAGGCGACGTGCTGCTGGCGATTCTAACGCATTTCCAAAATATGTAGAGCTATCTTAAGACTTGATAATGGCTCGGAACCGGTCATGGCGTTAAAGTAAAATTTTTCAAAATTATTTGTGGCTGGTTTGCGTTATCACTCAACAATTCTTAATAAAATGATGCGGTATTTTAAGCCGTGAAATGAAAGCCAGCGAGGCGAAATGTTACCGTCGAGGCTACATGTGGAACGGATGCAGCGCTCCGTCCTGGGGAAAGGGAAGTGCGGCAGAAACAAATTCGGGCGGCGGCTGCGGCAGGTCGCGCGCTGTGCCGTGTAGCCGCAGCTGTCGCACCTGCAGCTGCAGCCAGCTGCGGCGCCGGCGGACGGCCATGTAAATCGCGACACGCGCGGCCGGCCGCCTCTTTTATATTCGGTCCACCCCTCCTCCGACACTTGTATTCCCTCGCAGCGGTATCGTTCCCAGCCAGTGTTTCGTTGTGACTGCCTGCCCTCCAGCCACTCACCCAGCTTCTACCTCGCTTGTCGACGTGTCTAAGCCAGCGGTCGTCAACCTTTTTTGCTCGGGAGCCAATATTGCCCTCGGGCCGGTAATATTTATTGATTGGCGTTTCTGATGGGTAACAGACGTACATTAATACACTACTGGCCATTAAAATTGCTACACCACGAGGATGACGTGCTACAGACGCGAAATTTAACCGACAGGAAGAAGATGCTGTGATATGCAAAAGAGTTTCTAACCTATTTCTCATATACAAACAGCAGTTGACCGACGTTGCTTGGTGAAACGTTGTGATGCCGCGTGTAAGGAGGAGAAATGCATACCATCACGTTTCCGATGTTTATAAAGGTCGGATTGTAGCCTATCGCAATTGCGGTTTAACGTATCGTGACATTGCTGCTCGCTTTGGTCGAGATCCAATGACTGTTAGCAGAATATGGAATCGGTGGGTTCAGGAGGGTAATACGGAACGCCGTGCTGGACCCCAACGGCCTCGTATCACTAGCAGTCGAGATGACAGCCATCTTATCCGCATGGCTGTGACGGATCGTGCAGCCACGTCTCGATCCCTGAGCCAACAGATGGGGACGTTTGCAAGACAAGAACCATCTGCACGAACAGTTCGACGACGTTTGCAGCAGCATGGACTATCAGCTCGGAGACCATGGCTGCGGTTACCCCTGACGCTGCATCACAGACAGGGGCGCCTGCAATTGTGTACTCAATGATGAACCTGGGTGCACGAATGGCAAAACGTCATTTTTTCGGATGAATCCAGGTTCTGTTTACAGCACCATGATGGTCGCATCCGTGTTTGGCGACATCGCGGTGAACGCACGTTGGAAGCGTGTATTCGTCATTGCCACACTAGCGTATCACCCGGCGTGATGGTATGGGGTGCCATTGATCACACTGCGAAACCCTACATTTCAGCAGGATAATGCACGACCGCATGTTGCAGGTCCTGTACGGACCTTTCTGGATACAGAAAATGTTCGACTACTGCCCTGGCCAGCACATTCTGCAGATCTCTCACCAACTGAAAACGTCTGGTCAATGGTGGCCGAGCAACTGGCTCGTCAGTGTACGCCAGTCACTACTCTTGATGAACTGTGGTATAGTGTTGAAGTTGCACGGGCAGCTGTACCTGTACACGCCATCCAAGCTCTGTTTGACTAAATGCGCAGGCGTATTTTTTTAAACATCTTTTTAAATTTAGGATGGCGCCATCTATGAACTATGTAGTAAATATGATAAAAATATTATGTTTTAAAAAAGGGAGATATAATATAAAATAAATATATTTAAGGAATATCATTTAATAGGTGTACCAGCCGCGGTGGCCGAGCGGTTCTAGGCGCTTCAGTCCGGAACCGCGCGACTACTACGGTCGCAGGTTCGAATCCTGCCTCGGACATCGATGTGTGTGATGTCCTTAGCTTAGTTAGATTTAAGTAGTTGTAGGTTCTAGGGGACTGATGACCTCAGATGTTAAGTCCCATAGTGCTCAGAGCCATTTGAACTAATAGGTGTATACAACACGTGTGTTTTTTACATTTAAAAAATCTTTAAAAAAATTTAAAAAGTTTTACCCACCTGACTTAAATTAAATATAATAATAATAACGGACTCACAAGGAGTGAACTTGAAAATTTTATTACTTTATGAAAAATATGAAATAAGTCTGGCGACAATCCCGCCTTCCGTAAACGGTAGTATTCAATGAATTGTGAATGAAGCGCGAGCAAAAGGCATTACATGCTTTACAAAAACAGACATATTGCTCGTTGATGATTCAATCATAACGCCTATTTTAGCATTTATGACGACCTACTAAGATGACAACTGTTGCGTGTGGAGATCCAGGCCGAGGGATGAGAGATGGTGCGCGGTGGAGAAGCCGGAAGACGCGTGCAGCGCCTGGCGTCGTTGACGGGGCCCTCCTGTGCGGCCCTCTTGCACGCGGCGATGGACATCAGACGACTGAGCGCACCGCGGCACAACACCAAAATGGCGGGAACCACGGAAGCAGACCGTAGAGGAAAACAAGTTCACACCAGCACCATAGATATATAAATCGCCCTATGCTTTTAGATCGTATAAAAATGATAATTTTACTGTTTTTTAATCCTGACAAGTACAGATTTTAACTTTGACATCTACATATTTTAACCAAATATTTTTAATATAAAAAAGATCTACTGAATACAGTATGTACAAATGGAATGTAACAAATGTACCAGACGCCACCTGTCGGTAATAGTGTTATAATTAATATAAATGACGTGCACTCTGCCAACCTATTTTATGTGACGTAGCATGTGAAAGTTGCTGGATTTGGACGGGTTACTCCTGTAACTGAAATATCAGGTACGTTCTGGTACATTTGATGTTGATTAGATAGGATGAAAAACATTTGCTTCCGTGAAATAGTAAATTAGTATAATTATTTTTACAGATCTGAAAATGGTTCTGAATGAACCGAAACCGGTCATATGAATAATAAAAAAAATTTTTTTGCAATCAAGACGGATTTTAAGTAACATTATAAGGCATTACATGCATTGATAGAAAATGATACAGAATTGAAAATGGCTAGATTCTAGATGAAATCTAGATCTGCGAATAAAATTTGAAAAGGACGACAGATAGCTGAAATGTTTTGTTTACAAATCAATATAGTGGTCGCTGCGTGCAATAGCCTTCTGAATGGAAGGTAACCTGATGAATAAAAGGAATATTGTGTATGGCGCTATCTGCTAATCAGGTGTGTCGTGTACTACAGTAGTTGACTCTGTATCTGTTGCATTAGAGGATCGATCTTGTGTAGTAGTTTTCACATTGTGAAGGGCTGAAATCACCTACAAATTTAATTACGTATTTTTTCTTTTATGCTACATACTCCAAACAAAAAAATTCATTATTTGCAATGCTTGCTGGCTGACTGGTTTTGGTGATGTGTGCAGGTTGCGTCTATGTGATCTGGTGTCATCTCTGCGTCCTACACTACGGCACTACAATGGTTGGTCGGTTGATTTGGAGGAGGGGACCAAACAGCGAGGTCATTGGTCCCATCGGATTAGGGGAGGATGGGGAAGAAAGCCGGCCGTGCCCTTTCAAAGGAACTACGCCGGCATTTGCCTGAAGCCATTTAAGGAAATCACAGAAAACCTAAATCAGAATGGCCAGACGCGGGTTTGAACCGTCGTCCTCCCGAATGCGAGTCTAGTGTACCAACCACTGCGCCACCTCGCTCGGTTCACTACAACGTAAGCGATCTACACAAAGTGAGAATCGCTGTCGAATATCTGTTAAGTCGTGCAGCGTCGTCCATTTAGAGGTGCGCGCCCTGGTACTTTCGCCCCAAGCGGTCCTCGCTCCCCTAGCCAACACACACACACACACACACACACACACACACCTCCGACAGCCACATTTTGACGTGCTCCCTATTACAGGAGGATTCGGCTTACCCCAGCTTCCAGCCCCCTCCCCCCCTCCCGCAGATAGGCCGCGCACGCAAATTGCTGCTGCTCGTCCCTCGCCCGCTCCACGGAGTGCAGAACACACAGTAATCGATTTGAGCGCCGCTCTAGGGATCGGATGCGCCGCGCTATCACGAGCGGTCGGGCGGCGCGACGACCTGAAATACGCCCCGGCACCAGCTAGCCCTGCCGTCAATCGTGAACACACTGCGCACACCCAGCACGGAGCTGGACGACACGGGGGACTTCGTTTCGTCCCGCTCACTCTGCCCCTCTTCCTCGCTCGTAATGGAACAGTCCGTAGCGAACAACTTACCGTCTATAACGTCGCAGTCTGGCTAACTAGCGGTAGAGCTGTGTATATTGACGTTATATAAAAAATCTATTTGGGCTCCGCTGAAATCCCGATCAGGTCAAGCAATTACGTGCCGCCCGGCGTATTTAAACACAGCTACACGTAGGGATGTATCAGTTCCTATTCCGGTATTAGTCATAGCTTCAGTACATACACAACACCAGTATCTCCACTAAAGTTTTTCAGTTTACTTGAGCCTAAAAGTTCGAAACAGAGCCATAATTTGTTAATGCAGCAATGAGTACTTACACACGCCGCGTTCCTTGCACAATCAGTGTCGTCGCTCAGATAATTATTTACTGAGTACACAATATTGAATGGATTGAAAGAAGTTATTAACGCAGTAATAACACCGAATGCTGGTGTATTTCATTATTTTCACATCCTAACATTGCCGTAAGGAAGTAGCTTTTCCTATCTGGGTGAAATTAATGACGTATACTTCAGTCCAAGATATTATGCAAGTTCCAGAGTCCATTAACTGATTTTACGAAAGTTAATTCTTTTCTCACAGTTCGGTTTCAAAATTTAGTCTCTATATCGGTCCATCATTAATAGTTTCTAACTTTGGGTAATGTCCAGTCTTTTATTGAAAATATTCAATTTAAGACAATTTCGAATCTTTCACTATCTGGATTCTACGTGATATCCTATTTGAAGTTACTTATTTACTTCGTACAAGTTCAGTGCGTCGTAGTAGATCGCAAATCTTTAGCGTTCAAAAGCAATCTCGTCGCGCCCACGTATACGAGCACACGCTGAGGTACGACTTGCTCCGGCAAACTCTCGTAACACAGTAGCAATGCATGGCTCTTTCTTAGGTATTACGCACGATTCTCAAAGAATACTCATAATGAGTATTCTTTGAGATCGTTCATACTACTCCGTTATTTCTAATTACGGTACTTGGCGATCTACTATGATTTTATTTTGAAACTAATGTGATTCTATCTTTTTTATTTATTTCTTTTTCAAAACTCTGAGCTACTCGGTACTAAATTTCTTTTCTATCTACGTGCTAGTATTCAAGCAACATTATTCTAAAAGGGACTTTGCCTTTTTTTCTTTTTTTCATTTATGAAATTTCGAACTTGATTTTTGGGACTTTTGGGGTTTGGGGTACTACTTTTATATTCTTCATTTTTCGTCCAAAGAAAGCGGCGTTACAAGCCCTACGTTGGAAAGCTTTTTTGAGGGTCAGGAATTCACAATGTTTCCCAGGTAGAGTAGCTTAGTTACTCTAATTGCATTTGTTGATTCTAAACAATGCACGTAAGGGCGTAATTTTACAGTCAACAAAAAAGCAACAAGTATTACAAAAGAAAACACAGTTTCTCCCTAAGTTTCGCATCTTGAACATATCATTTCCTGGCAGTCTATACGGGCTAGACCTTTTCGATAATCACCTACGCCAGTTTCTGCCTGCTGAAATAGGAGAAAGGGCGTTTTTGTTCGTCCTAAGATGATGGGTTGCTCTTTCCGTAATCCTCCTAAATAGCAGTGATCAGAATCGCGTGGGCTGATTTTAAGGGCGAGTACGAGGGTGATTTGATTAGTCTGGCAAAAACAGCAAGAAGAATATTTGTTTCGTAAACAGTTTATCTCAGTTATCGACATCGTCTACTTTTTGAGGAAATGCACTTGGTCTAGCAATCGTCCAGCTTTTTCGCCCCATCAGAAAAATTGGCTCCATCAAACTCTGCATAGTACTCGTTGACTGCAAGTAACACTTCATCATATGATGAAAATTTCTTCGCAGCAAGCCGAAGTTTCAGTTTAGGGAACGGGAAGAAGTCACTTAGCGCTAAGTACAGTGAATAGGGAGGATGAGGAACCAATTCAAAGTTCAGTTCGTGCACATTTGTCATTGTTATAGCTGATGTTTGAGATCGTGCATTATCCCTGTGAAAGAGCGGATTTTTGCATATCAAATGGTTCAAATGGCTCTGAGCACTATGGGACTCAACATCTTAGGTCATAAGTCCCCTAGAACTTAGAACTACTTAAACCTAACTAACCTAAGGACATCACACACACCCATGCCCGAGGCAGGATTCGAACCTGCGACCGTAGCAGTCCCGCGGTTCCGGACTGCAGCGCCAGAACCGCTAGACCACCGCGGCCGGCTTGCATATCAACATCGATCGTTTTTCAGCCAACGCAGATTTCAGACGAGTCAACAGTGAAACATTCTAGGCTCCAGTTACGGTTCCGCCTTTTATCCAATAATCTATTAGGATTATTCCTTGGGAATCCCCAAAAAACAGTGACCATCACCTTACCAGCTGACGAAATAGTCTTTGCCTTCTTCGGTGCACTTTCTCCAGTCATTGTCTTTTGTTTCGTCTGCTGTTTTGAGTCTGAAGTGTAAGGATGGGCCCAGGTTTTATCAGCATCCACAAATCGGCGCAGAAAGTCTTGCGGTTTGCGATCAGACATCGCCAGACATTATGCTGAAATGGTGTGCCGGATGCGGTTTTGGTCGACTGTGAGAAATCGCGACGCCTGCCTCGCAAGCCTTCTCTTCATAATCATTTCTCCGTGAAGTATATTACGCACTCTATCAGCTGAGATGCCTACAGTCTCAGCAATCTCGTGGATTCTTATTCGGCGGTCTCCATCACCACATCGTGAATTTTATCAATAGTTTCCGCTGTGGTGACCCAATTGGACGGCCGAAGCGCGCTTGGCTTTCGCTGGTTGTCCGTTCACGTTTAAATTCGGTGATCGAGAAATAAATGGCCGGCCGGGATGGCCGAGCGGTTCTAGGCGCTACAGTCTGGAACCGCGCGACCGCTACGGACGCAGGTTCGAATCCTGCCTCGGGTATGGATGTGTGTGATGCTCTTAGGTTAGTTAGGTTTAAGTAGTTCTAAGTTCTAGGAGACTGATGACCTCAGAAGTTAAGTCCCATAGTGTTCAGAGCCATTTGAACCGAGAAATAAATGGACTTCGTGGATAGTGCACAGTCCGCATGAATTTCATCCAATTCTGTTTTGATTTGTGCGGCAGACCAGTCCTTCAAATGACAATGTATGATAACACCACCAAACCGGTTTTTCTCCATTTTCAGTCGTAGTGGACCCACTGACCGATCTGAGACGACTGTCGACAATGCATAGGGTGTAGAAGTGGTGTGCCCTCTGGGCTGGAGTGGTGTTTTCGAAGTGTTTCTCAGAAGTCGGGAGAGGGTGATCTTTCATTATCAAACAAGTTAGTTATTGTAGTACGGGAAATTGACAGATTCCGGAAGTGCGTCCCTTTGCGCGGGTGTGGTTTTAGATTTTGCAGGCGTTTGTCTTGAAGTGAGCGTGCGAGTGCACTAACTATAAAAACAAAATCCTTTGCATTTTTTGAACTGCACCTGAAGAAAATTTCACGAAAGTCAAGGAATAACTCAGCTTCATAGAATAAATCAAATACACTTCGTAAACTAATCACTAATTCATTCATCATGTGTCAGTTCCATAGATTCACAATGAAAAACGCTGACGTAATAGTGTATCACGCAACTCACGCAGTCACGTCAATATGGTACAACTTACTAAATCGTGTTCAAAGGAATTCATAATTACACAGTTATATTTCCACGTAATCGTACAAGTGCGCCGTCAATTCCCTAACTACTCTAGGACCCATTTGCATCCATCAGAATGCAGATAAAGAAAACGTGGCACTGTTCAGTCATTACAAGAATATGACCTAACAGAACGATCTCTCACTTTTTGGTGTTTTACATTCATTTTCAGCGGTGGCCGTCGACAGTGTTTTTCTTTCGCGTCAGAATCATCCTCGGCAGGCCGTTGGTGTTACACCGCTAGTGGCTAGGTACCAGGTACTCAATCAGCCCCCTGGTCGTAGCTAACAGCAGTGCCCACACATACCCCTCCACTCTGCAACATATTTCACAACTAAACTCAAGAAAATTCGCCCTTTTCGACCACGTGTTTATATTCGGCTGCTCATTTGTACTCATCTCATTCCACTGATCCCTTCACTGGAAAATCGTAATAACATCTTGGCAGTTGGCGGACCCTTACCAAGAGCTCTACCGACTAAGTAATCCAAGCACGATTCACTAATCACCTTTACAGCTTTACCTACGCCAGTACATCATGTCCTACTATCCAAACTTCACAGAAGTTCTCCTAAGTAGCTTGCATGATTAGCACGTCTGGAAAAAAGGATATTATCGAGACATGGCTTAGCCACAGGCTGTACGATAGTTTCCGTAATGAATTTTCTATCTGCAGAACACTGTTCCCTGGTTTTAAATTTTCCTACTGATTTTGGACTACAGTTTTGTGGTTATGATGATTAGCGGCGGGATTTGCAAGTGGGCAGTTGGACGCGATGCACTGAAGTGTTAGCGGTGATCGTATTCCAGTCCAGTGGTCGGATCTCGCAATCTTTCCCGAAAATATTTAAACGGCTACACAGTTGTTAGGCTAATTCTTCCCCTTGGCGTAGTGAGATGTTTAACCTTTTATTTGGCAGAGACAGCAATATCCTGAACAAAAAGTATGGCATTACCTAAACTGGACGTATATGAACATTTGTACAATTTTACATCCTTTTTTTTCTTTCAGAATACTGTATGTCACCTGTAAGCGACATTGTCCGTAAAACGTGCGTGCGTAGTAGAATGCAAGTACTACAATATTGTTCCTGTGGCCAAAAAAATTGTTACTTTTTGTAGTATTTCATGTGATACGTCTTAAAACAGTTCCTTTTTGGCGTAAAGGACAGAAGAATTCCAGACGCCGGCCGCTGTGCCCGAGCGGTTCTTGGCGCTTCAGTCTGGAACCGCGCTGCTGCTAAGGTCGCAGGTTCGAATCCTGTGTCGAGCATGGATGTGTGTGATGTCCTTAGGTTAGCTAGGTTTAAGTAGTTCTACGTCTAGGGGACTGATGACTTCAGATGTTAACTTCCATAGTGCTTGGAGCCATTTGAACCATTTTTGAAGAATTCCACATTTTCCAGTCGAATATCGCTGAGGGCAAAGCCTACATCTTCCCTTTGGCGCATACACTGGCTACTGAGCAAAACGGTCATATCGTATTAGTTCACTGGCGCAGGAGCTGCTGTTTTGTTCTTCTTCTGAATTGGTTGTCCATCAAACAGTGTTCTGCCAGGCTGCCTCTTCCCGGAAAAAAATCAGTCTATTAGCCATGTCCGGGGTAAGAATTCGCTAAAACTTTGGTACAATAACTCACCTTCAAGGCACCCTCTTCCTGTTTATAACAGTTTACGTTAAGCAAGACAAAACAGCGCTACAAAATTGAAAGAAAATGCTACACCGGTAACTGGTGCTATCATAACACTGCACGATGTTGCTAAAGATCCACACCATTCAGAAACTTTGCACCAGAGGGAACAAAATATCGCTGTATCAGAGACCTTAACTGTTGCTTGCAGGTATCATTACTCATCCAAGCACAAAACTCAGACAAGTTGCAGAAAGCAACGCCAAATTTTAACGTTACTTGAGAGCGGCATTGCCAAGTAACGGTTTAATCCTGTCTCACGGATCAAATGGAGGCGTACAAGCCGGCAGGCGTGGCCGAGCGGTTCTAGGCGCTTCAGTCCGCTACGGTCGCAGATTCGAATCTTGCCTCGGGCATGGATGTGTGTGATGTCCTTAGGTTAGTTAGGTTTAAGTAGTTCTAAGTTCTAGGGGACTGATGACCTCAGATGTTAAGTCCCATAGCGCTCAGAGCCATTTAAACCATTTGAGGCGTACAAATCTTTTTTACACTCATTTGATGCTGTAGTAGAGCAGTGACTTAATTGGAGTCAGCCAGTAAACATTTATGATTAAATCCACCGATTGGTAAGTTGCAAATTTTTTTTTTCTTTCTGAGAGTGCGTGGCTTCTGGTTGCGGCCACAACTGGCACTTCCTGCAACGTACGAAAGCTCCGAGGAACGATTGAAGGTGGTGGGAAGTATTTGTCGTCAGAAGAGAAGCGCAAACAGGACGACGGGAAAGGTCTGGAGAGATCAGTGACTTTGAACGTGGAGTAGTCACTGTACGTCACCTGAGTAACATACCATCAGGGGCATCTCAAGCATTCTAGAGCTTCCAATATCGACCGTTGCTGATGTGATTGCGAAGCGGAAACGGAGTGGAGAACCATAGGTAAGTCAAGACCAGGCATACCACACGTATAGACAGACAGAGACCATCGATTATTGTGGAGGGAAGCTGTAAAAATTGCGTGAAACGAGCAGAAGGAATCAGTTCTGAGATCCAGCTAGCACAGAGTGCATAGGTAGTGAAAGAGAATACTGTACAGTGGTCGAGCGTCTCCTCGTAAGTCACGCATTTCTGTTGTCGTTGCTAAGGGGCAGTTGAGATAGTGTAAAGAGCTATGCCACGTGACAGTGGAGGACTGAACACGAGTGATCTGACGCTATACCCTGTGGGAATCCGATCAAAGGGTTTCGGTTGCGTGAGTGCTGGAGAACGCTTCCTACCGTAATGTGTAGTGCCAGCGGTGAAGTGCGTGGGGAGGTGGTGGTACAGAGTGGGGGCGTACTTCGTTGTTAGAGTGTGGCCCCCTTGCCGTGCTTGAGAAACGCTAAATGCGGAAGGATAGCGACAAATTTTACAGTGTTGTGTACTGCGTACAGTACAGGAGCAGTTCGGAGAGGAAGATTGTGTCAGCATGAAAATGTAGCCTGTCATAAAGCAGCATACGTAAGGCGATGGTTTGTGGGGAATAACATTCCTGAAAGGGAATTACCTGCCCAGAATCCCCACCTGAACCCAATGGCATCCCTGTGGGATAAGTTAGAACGTCGAATCACAGCGTCTAACTTGACTTCTTTCTCTGGTTTCAGCTCTTAACGAAGAATGGGCGCTATTGCTCGATAGTCATTTAGACACCTCATTGAAAGTGCTCCTAGTAGAGTTCAAGCCACCATAAAGGCATATTAACGCATGAAATGTGTTATACTGGAACCAAGATAGCCCCTGAGCACGGCAACTTATATTACACCACAGAGGATGAGGTTGTCTATGTCTAAGGCGTACCAAAAGCACCATGGTAAACACCGGCTATTTACATACAAGATAATGGGAACAGACATTCCAAGCACTACTTCCTGCAGGGGGAGCTCGAGCCCCTGCCTGTAGGAAGTATCACTATGCCAAAACCTGATTGGCTGGAGACAGCTATTTAGGGGCTAGAACCAGCACTGGAGTTGAGTTCTCTGCGGAGGCCGACCTTGTGTACGTCGACCGTTGAAGATTACGTCTTCGTCTCTGAATTGGACTGTTACTAGTGTGTGTGTGTGTGTGTGTGTGTGTGTGTGTGTGTGTGTTTTACCACGAACCTTTGTGGAAAATCTGAAGTGAACTTTTGTTTGCCTCAATTAGGAGACTTTTACTGGCATCTTTATTGTTACGTTTAGTTTGTTGTTCAGTCATCAACCTTGTGAACTTACATCAATAAAAGTTGTGTTTGTGAAAACTTGCGAATTGTCAGTCACAACAAAATGTATTTGCAGTTGCGAATGCGAGCAACCATCAGCTGTATAAGAGAATGACGACAATAAAAATTTGTGCCAGACCGGGACTCGAACCCGGATTTCCCGTTTTACGCGAACGCTTGCCTTAACCGCTTTGGCTATTTGTGCACGACTCACTGCTACACCCGAACTTCGACATTTCGTCGTTCATGCGTAACAACCTGTACTCGTACACACATTATGTAATTCCTTTACAGTAGAGCACATTTTTATTGAACAACGCTGCCTTGTAAGATATCATAGTGCCTTTGTTGTTAACAATAATGACGGAATGTTCCTTCGGAGATGCATCTTTGCATCGTTCCTCCCTGTACTGGAATTCCACAATGTGGCACGAGTACAGATTATGGTGCAGGAACGAAGACATATCGAAGTATTGGTCTGGCCGTTAGTCGGCCACGTGCAGCCAAAGCGGTTAAGACGACCACTCGTGATAAGCGGGGAATCCGGGTTCGATCTCCCGTCCGGCACAAATTTTCATTGTTGTCATTCCCTTGTACAGTAGATGGTTGTTCTTATTCGCAACTGCGAATACATTTCATTTATTTCGTAACGGCTTTAGTCGCCGCAGGGCATGTTCCTTCAGACATGCGTGCATGTCTGTGGGTACATGGCATCGTTCATCTGGACAACACGGGCACTACTATATTATATTCGTCCTACATTAATGTTCAGTAATAGTGTCCGGAGACTTTTGATGATCCAGTGTACAGGGGAACCTACGGCTGAACCTGGACTCCGAGCCACGGTGCAACTCTGCATTTATCACCTCGACAAACATTGACAGAGGCGAAAGAAGTTATAAGTGATAGATAAACGTGCCAGGCTGACCGGGGATCGAACCCAAGACCTTTGGATCCTTAGCCTGACACTTTTCCACCGACCCATGGAATGGAATTGCGAGATCCGACCGCAGGTGAAAATTCAGGTCAGGCGCAATCGTATCGCCAGAGCTCCGATGTACCGAATGGGATAACGTAGTTGAAAAATCGAAGGAGCACATAAAAGGCAGGCAGAATGTGATAAGGAACTTGCGGACAGAAAATTTTTGAAATTTTTGAAAACATCTTAAAATTTGTTAAAATTAAAATTTAAAACAGGCTTGATCTCAATTTCTTTATCGGAGTGAGTGACCGGTTTCTACTCTTTCATAGAGTCATCTTTAGACTCCAGAGCGGTGGATAGACACTGCCAGACGAGTTCCGTGGACTCTCGACGCTCGTGTAACTGCTCAACTGACTGGGGATCGAACCCGAGACCTTTGGATCCTTACTCGGAACTCGTCTGGCAGTGTCCATCAACCGCTCTGGAGTCTGAAGATGACTATGAAAGAGTCGAAACCGGTCACTCACTCCAATAAAAAAATTGCAATCAGGACTGTTTTAAATTTTAATACTTGCGGACAAGGTGCGGATTGCATTTCTCCTACCCGCGTAACAAGGTGCGTCCATGCGTTCGTGTGTGTGTGTGTGTGTGTGTGTGTGTGTGTGTGTGTGTGTGTGTGTATGGCTCAAATGATTCAAATGGCTCTGAGCACTATGGGACTTAACTTCTAAGGTCATCAGTCCCCTAGAACTTAGAACTTCTTAAACCTAACTAACCTAAGGACATCACACACATCCATGCCCGAGGCAGGATTCGAACCTGCGACAGTAGCGGTTGCGCGGTTCCAGACTGTAGCGCCTTTAACCGCGTGGCCACACCGGCCGGCGTGTGTGTATGTATCAGGGGCTTGGGAGAAATACTGTAACTTAGACATCGTTGTGGAACTTACATGATAAAATCTTTACCAGAAGTAGTGAACTGAGCAACTTTTATCGCTTGCGTATCGTTTTACTGATTGCTGGAGGAAAACAATTCGGATGGAACTTGTTCTCCAACTCGAAGTAAGGACAGTATGATGTGCTAGCAATTCCCTGTATTGGAATTTTTTCCCTAATACAAACACTGTTGTTATGACGGTGAATCAGAACTCATTAGAGACTTGTATTGTACAGTTGTACAATGGCGCACTGTACTAGACCAATTAGTTGTGCAAACAGATCGAACAATGGCAATCCCATGGCACGTAGCGCCTAGAAACACACACACACACACGCGCGCGCGCACACAGACAATGCCACCATTAACTCCTACATATCTGCTGAGCGATCGCTGCACACAATGGCCGCAGCTAGCAAATGAGCTTATCCATACCTTTATGAACATGCTATTCCTGATGACTGCAGCCGTCTTTGCACCTTGACTGCAAACGTGACTTCGAGTGCTTCTGAGTTGTGCTTCCTTGTGACGTTACCAGCCGCCGACGACATTGCCTCATAGTCAAACCTTATGGTCTAACTGTATGTCGAGTAAAATACACTGCCAGGAAAAATTAGTACACCTGAAAAGACGACGGCGATATTGATCCGATGACGACATAGGCCAGCAGGGGGATAGTAGATGTACTGATAATAGTTTCAGCACCGTCCGCCAACAGATAGCGTAGTGGCATAGCGACCAGGGCGCCATCTGTGTCTATCCTTTAATGGGGGATGCTCACAGACAGAAGGCTCAGTGTGGTGCAAACGTGTGAAGCAAGTAGGCAACCACGCCACAGAGACGCACTCGTACTTTCTACAGTCAACTAGCCGCCCTGTGTGACCGAGCGGTTCTAGGCGCTTCAGTCCGGAACCGCGCTGCTGCTACAGTCGCAGGTTGGGATCCTGCCTCGGCCATGGATGTGCGTGATGTCCTTAGGTTAGTTAGGTTTAAGTAGTTCTAAGTTCTAGGGGACTGATGACCTCAGATGCTAAGTCCTGTAGTGCTTAGAGCCATCTGAGATCCGGTGACCTTGCTGGCCGACGTAGGGTTTGGCAAGCACGAGGAGAAACAATACAAAGTTATGCCGTGTGCAGGAGGGCATTATCTTGCTGAAGAGTAAGCCTTAGCTTGGCTTGCCACAAAGGGCAACGAAACGGGGCGTAGAATATCGTCGACATTCCGCTGTGCTGTAAAGGTGACGCGGATGAGAGCCAAAGCTGCCCTGCTATGAAAAGAAATGGCATCTAGACCATCACTCCTTGATGTCGGGCCGTAGCATGGGCGACAGTCAGGTTGGTACACCACTGCTGTCCGGGGCGCCTGTTTCCACTGCTTGTCTTCGTGCCTGCCAAACCATACCTTGGCCAGTAACGCCGTCACATCTCTCCCCAACTGACAATGTTTTCAGCAATATTGGCAGGACCATCAAACCACCTCAGTATTTTGACGATGTAACGCACCAATTGGACATAATTTCACACGATATCTTTCAGCCGGCCGCGGTGGTCTAGCGGTTCTAGGCGCTCAGTCCGAAACCGCGGGACTGCTACGGTCGCAGGTTCGAATCCTGCCTCGGGCATGGATGTGTGTGATGTCCTTAGGTTAGTTAGGTTTAATTAGTTCTAAGTTCTAGGCGACTAATGACCTCAGAAGTTAAGTCGCATAGTGCTCAGAGCCATTTGAACCATTTGATATCTTTCAGGACTACATCTAACTACTCTATCAATCAGTGCCAAGCCGAATTAACTGCTTGCATAAGGGCCAACACATTACTGAGTTACTCAAATCGTGAAGCTCATTCTCTTGAATAAATAAACCAATTTTCCTGAAATTGTACTCATTTGTTTGCCTGTAAATTTAAATCACATGTACCGATTTCCGTCCCATTTCGGTAATTCCCTTCTACAACGTCAGTTTTTCTCCTTATTTCTTACAGTGTATTTTAATCAGAGCGTAATAAAATGCACTCTAAAAATAAGAAATAAAATAAAAAAGCGACGTAGGAAGAGGGACTTACCGAAATGGGATGTAAATATGAACAAATGGTTCAAATGGCTCTGAGCACTACGAGACTTAACTTCTGAGGTCATCAGTCCCCTAGAACTTAGAACTACTGAAACCTAACTAACCTTAGGACATCACACACATCCATGCCCGAGGCAGGATTCGAACCTGCGACTGTAGCGGTCGCGCGGTTCCAGACTGTAGCGCCTAGAACCGCTCGGCCACTCCGGCCGGCAAATATGAACAAACCTGAATTTGATCGTTCTGCAAACTTCGTTCTTGATTAAAAAGCGCTCAAATTGTAATCTGTCGATTTTACGTTCGGTACTGCGAGTTAATACCCAATATACTTGGAACTCATCAGGAAATTAGAAATTTACGAATAACCACAGCAGTTTGCATTATTTAATTCAGCAAAACAGCTAACGATATCGAAATGAAGGTCGCAGAATTAGTATCGCTTATTGAAGGTTATAACGGCCAGGTAGAATTAGAAATATAAAGCTGGTTGAAACTGGAAGTGAATAACAACGGAACAATAAATTTAGTTAGAAATATTTATCGCCAATTGTGCCAGCGTATTTATTGCAGTAAAGAATTTGGTAATATCTAGCGAGGTTATCACGAATTCCGAATGTGAATTGATCTGGGTGAAGTTAAGCGAAAAAAGTGGGTCAAAAATGATAATCGGGTGTCTTTACAGACCAACTGCGTCAGGAGCTGTAGTGATGGAGAGCTTCAGTGAGAACTTGCAGAATTTCGTGAATAAGTTTCCTGATCATGCTGTTGTAATAAGGAGTGATTTCACTTTGCCAGCTACGGTCTGCGAGAGTCATGCTTTCAAAACTGCTGCCAGAGACAGGGATTCGTGTGGCATCATTCTGAGTGTCTCGTCGAAAATTACTTCGCGCAGATGGTTGGAGAACCAACTCGTGAAGGTAACGGCTTAGACTTCCTAACAGCAAACAGAACTGAACTTCCTGAACCAGTTAATATAGAGCAGGGAGCATCTGTGTCTACGGGTATTACAAGGAATGTTAAATAACGTAGGAAAATATTTTTTCTTAGCAAGAGTGACAGGATACAAATTTCTGACTATCTGAGTTGTCAGTATCAAATATTCAGTGTTGGGTACGAAGATTTGGAGCACAAATGGAAAAAATTTGAAAAGCGTCGTTCAGTATGTTTCAGACAAGTATGTCCCGAGCAAGGTCTTAAGGGTTGTGTGAGATGCACCGAGCTCTAATAGCCGTATTAGAAAATTGCTACGTTAACAAAGAGAGCTTCATCACACATTTAAGAGAAGTCAAGACGTAACTGACAAGCAAAAGCCGAACGAAGCGAAAATGACAGTAAGGAGAGCGATATGAGAAACGCACAATGACTTTTAAAGTAAAACTTTGTCAGTCGATATGGCTAAAAGCCCTAAGAGGTTTTCTTGCCTTAGGTAAAATCAGTAAGCTGTTCGAAAACACTTATTCAGTCACTCAGTGACCATAATGGCACCGAAACGGAGAATAACGGAGAGAAGGCGAAATACCGAATTCGGTTTTCGGGAAGTTTTCACCGCGGGGGATCGTAACACAGTCTCTCCTTTCCACTGTCATACGAACTTAGAAATGGCAGATATTCAGATAACTGATCAGGAAGTAGGAAAACAACTATAATCGGCTTGTTTTTGCAAGGCATCAGGACCAGGTGAGATATCTGTAAGATTGCACATCGATGATGGGAAAGAATTTGCTCCTCTTTAGCAGCAATTTATCGTAGGTCGCTAAAGCAACGAAAGGTACCTAGCGACTAGGAAAAAGTGCTGGTCATTCCGTTTTCAAGACGACATCTAGGCCAGACGCACATAATTATAGGCCTATGTCGCCGTCGTTAATCTATTGTAGACTTACTGAACACGTCTAATGCTCGAGAAATATAACGTTTTTGGAGAACGAAAATCTCCTTGATAAATGTCAATCTGGGTTCTGCAGACGGAGATCGCTTGAAACTCAGCTCTGTTTCTCCATGAGATCCACAGCGCTGCAGACTTCGGCGCTCAGGTTGATATCGTGTTCCTCGACTTCAGGAAGGCCTTTGACACCGTCCCGCACTGCCGATTAGTGAAAAACGTATGAGCTTACCAGAATAGGACGAGACTTGCGACTCGCGTCACGGCTTCCTTGCAGACAGAACTCAACACGTCGCTCTTAAACAGAACAAAATCGACAGAGGTAAAGGGAGTTTCAGGGGGACCCAATGAAGCGTGATTGGACTGTTACTGTTTACAATGTATATAAATGATCTGTTAGAAGGCGTCGGAAGCTCTTTAATAGTGTGCAGATGATGCGGTTGGCTATAAGATGGTAGCAACACCAGATGACACTACCGATTTGTGGAAAGACAGACAGAGGATTGATGAATGGTGCAGCGATTGTAAGTTGATTCAAAAATGGTTCAAATGGCTCTAAGCACTATGGGACAACATCCATGGTCATCTGTCAAAAAAATGGTTCAAATGGCTCTGAGCACTATGGGACTTAACATCTGAGGTCATCAGTCCCCCAGAACTTAGAACTACTTAAACCTAACTAACCTAAGGACATCACACACATCCATACCCGAGGCAGGATTCGAACCTGCGACCGTAACAGCAGAGCAGTTCCAGACTGAAGCGCCTAGAACCGATCGGTCACAGCGGCCGGCCTGTAAGTTGATCCTGAAAGTAAACCAATGTAACGTATTGCGCATCCATTGGAAAAGAAATCCAGTACTGTACTACACTGCTGATCACAAATTGTTGGAAACAATAACTTGTTTCATGCTCCCCAAGCCACCTAATGGTATGTGGAGGAGGGTGCTTCTGGTACTACTTACTGATCTCTTCTTTCCTGTTCCACACGCGAATGACGTGTGGGAAGAATGGTTGTCAGTAACCCTTGGCATTGGCTCTAATTTCCCGCATTTTCTCGTCGTGGTCATTAAGCGAGATGTATATGGGAGGAAGTAATATGTTGTCCTGCTCTTCACGAAAAGAGCCGTCTAGAAATTTCAGTGGTAAACCACCCTGTGACGAATAACGCCTTTCTTGTACAGTCTGCCACTGGAGATTGCTGAACATCTCTGTAACGCTCTCGCGTCGTCTAAGCGATCCCGTGACGAAGCGCGCCGCTCTTCGCTGGATCGTCTCTTGGCTTGTGGTGAGTCTGGTGGGGACGCGGTGTTAGGTGGTGGCACAGCTCCACTCTCAGTGTGTGCGTACATACCTGAGACGAGGAAAACTTTCCTTACGACATGGTGGCCTTCTCACTCTCAGAGAAAGAAAGCGATGTCGTGTCAGAAAGACTCAATGATGTGATATGGGACACAGTGACTCAATAGTAACCCGATTGTGATGATGCAGCATGTAGCTACAGTGAGAAGTTACACTTTGCTTTTCTTCAATAATTAAGTATAGATTCCGAATTGTCCCAGAAACGCCATGACGTAATTCCATCTACTCAAAGTGACTCAAAGTTTTATGAAATTAGTGGTTGGTTCTTAAGACAGATTTTTTTTAGCTAACTGTAGCAAATGTTTTTAACAGTCGAGCATGAATTTTTCCTCTGCAGCGGAGTGTGAGCTTATGTGAAAAAACTGTGTATTGAGCCGGGAATCGAACCTTGGACATATGCCCGTCTGATGCGAGTGCTCTATCGTCTGAGCTACTCAAGCACGACTCACGATCCACCCTCACAGCTTTAAATACACCAGAACAGCTGCTGGCGGGTGTATAGCTGTGAGGGCGAGTAGTGAGTCGTACTTGAGTAGCTCAGACGGTAGAGCACTTGCACGAGGCAGGCATATGTCCAAGGTTCTAGACCCAGTCCAGCACACTGTCTTAATCTGACAGAAAAGTCTTATTTAACACTGTAAAATGTTTTGTGAATGCGTTATTTGAATATGTGTCACAATTAAGAATTATGTTATATAACCTGCTTTAGGCAACGAGGATTGGATACTCAGTTTGTAGCAGCATTAAATAAATTTTTATTCGCCCGTCCTCGTAACCATTACTTTCTGAGCAGCCTTCAATTTCTAAATGGTTTCAGCAGTAGAAATCCATGCCTCATAGCCAAAATACTAGCGGTACAGACTGATTGTAACCACTTCTTGCCAGATTCATGGGAAGTTTAATCATAAAACTATCTAATATGCCAAAAGCACTCCACGTTATTTTTAATCGTTTCTTTGTTCAATTCACTCATTGCTTCTTGTCCATTGTAATTATCCGGGCTGTTATGCCGTGGTCGGTTGATGAATTCTGTGGTGATTCCCAACGTTTCGTCTCCGACTGCGGGAGACATCTTCAAGGGGGCCCGTAGCTTGATGGAAGGTCCAACACACACACTGGCTCGCTCAGTCAGTAGCGAGCCAGTGTGTGTGTTGGACCTTCCATCAAGCTACGGGCCCCCTTGAAGATGTCTCCCGCAGTCGGAGACGAAACGTTGGGAATCACCACAGAATTCATCAACCGACCACGGCATAACAGCCCGGATAATTACAATGGACATGATATTTCCGGCCGTGAAAGTTTACATTTTAGTACTCATTGCTTCTACTGTGTATTGGGATACGGTACATACAGATAAAACAGCAATCAGGTAGACCAGAAGTAATAACACGTTTATTCAAGACACAGCTGCAGGAAGATACAAAATTGTCCAGCTACGGTACAATGTAGGTGGCTTACTGGAATACTTAGTACATGGCAAGTACCACCTAGGGAGCAGCTTGAGGACTTATCACCGGGCTGGATGGGCCCTAACAGTGGCGCGTAGTCCAAGGCCTAGGTCTGTGAGTCGTTGCCCGTCAGAGGAGGATTCATTAGATCGGCGGAGGTCGGTGCTGAAGTTGTTTCGAATGAGAAACCGCAAACGATCTATGCAATTACCTGGCGTAACTCCAGTCGATGATTTGCTTCTCGGTCTGTTGCATCTTCAAGGACGGCAACGTTTTGCTCGATCTGAGCGCAGGGTAAACACCCAGCGTTATTCCTGCTTTTCCTGTTGATTTTGGGTTATGTGACATGTCGTTTTGGATTGGCTTCTGGTGCCATGAGTTGGGTGTGAAAGCACTCTGTCACGCGGAGGGGGGGGGGGGGGGTACTTGATCTCACGACAGATTCGAATTCGAACGAGTTGTCGGCCGATGATGATGTTGATGGCCGAGTGCACTGATGAGCCGATTGTGGGATTGTCCCGCATTTTTGTAGAAGCCACGCGCTGTTTTTAAAATCCATCCCGAAACAGTAGGATGTATCTTCGTGGAGTTGGGCAGTGGAATACTGTCTTGGAAGTCGCAGTGCGGACTTGAGCATCCAGTTCTGCACCCTCTGCAGTTTCACAATGAGGATTCGGCGGCGTTTCCCCACACCACGGCCGCGTACACCAACACTGGGTGGGATCAGTGTTTGATAAAGCGTGGTGCCGTGGTGACGAGGTAGCGCCGACTCGGGGTTGAGCAGATGGTACAAGGTGTAAAGTGCTGCTCTGCTGTGCTCTGATGTTGCCTATGTGCGGCACCCAGGTGCGTCGCCCAGGTGGGCCACTGGTTGACTTTGACCCCGAGGTGACCAAGTCTTGGTCCATGGGATGGATCCACCCATGAGACACACTGGTTTCGTTTCTTGAAGATGAATGCCTGGCTCTGTTTAGCATTGAATTTAATCCGCCACTTAATCGACAAGGGTCCCAGGTCATGACACCCAAGTTGGGGTAGCGTTCCATGTGGTCGTTCATGCTGCAGACGAACAATGTTGTGTCATCAGTGTATAGTGCCAGCTCCACGAGTGCCATTCGCAGTGCGTCGGTGATGTACAGTGAGTACAGCAGAGGGCCGAAGACCGAGCCCTGTGGCACTCCGGCATGTATCTGCCTTTCGGTGGATGTCCCATGGTGCGCCCTGTAGTGGAGGATCCTGCCGTCAAGGTGGGGGCTCGGGAGGACTCTGACGTCGGTACGCCACGCACGGACAGTTTTTACACTAGATCTTCATGCCACACAGACTTAAAGGCCCAGGACAGTTCCAGAAGTTCCGGCTCGAGGTAGTCCCTCGACTCCAGCGCCCTCATTGATGGCTGCACTAGTCTCAGCAGCTGGTGAATGATGGCGTGGGCTGTCCGGAGGCCACATTGCGCGTCGAGGACTGACTGACGTGCTGCTGCAGCCAGTTTCATGTGTAATCGTTGAGAGGGACAGGAGCAAGCCGGTGGCCGGTAGTTCGTTGACCGCCGCAGGTACTTGTAGGCTTTCGCGGTGGCAACCAATTTAGCATGTTTTCATTTGTAAGAGCAGGACCCTGAAGAAAGAATTTGGTTAAAAAGTTCAGTCAGAGGTCGATGGACCCCCGGTGACAGGTTCTTGAGCAGGACGTCGTTTATCCCATCGCTGCCTTCAGTCCTCCTGGTGGTTTCTCAGAGGCCCTGCGCTGACTTTAGTATTGCTGAAGCGGACGTTGTACATCGCGGACTATTTTGCGTCACATGACTTGCAGGATACATAGAGAAATAGTCTCGTGCTGGCTGAGCTTCCTGTAGACGATTGGAAAGCCACGGGACAGCGAGAGTAACGGTGACTTCCTGAGTTCCTGGTGCTAGCAAGCCACGTCGTTGTTGTTGGGATAGCTTGTTACCCGGAACGGTCGTAGTCATAGGTGGCCTGCGGACGCCTGTGCAGGACGTGGACGACAGTTGAGACTTGGCCACCCACGGGAAGTGTCTATGTAGGCGTATGCTGTCCAATCAGAGGGTATATATGAAGACAGTAACTGTTCTCGAAAGAACAGATACCATTGATGACCGTGCAGCTTCTCTAGAATAAATGATAGTTAATTGAAACCCTCAGCTGCCGACAGGTGTTGTTGATTCACCTCGATGGGGACAGCTGAAAAAGTGGGACTCGAACCCGGGATCTCCTGCTTACATGGCAGACGCTCTATCCATCTGAGATACCGAGGACACAGATGAATAGCGCGACTGCAGGGACTTATCCCTTGCACGCTTCCCGTGAGTGGATGGGAAAATATCTATTAGGTACATTACGTATGTAGACTGTGGACAGTTGGGAATGTGGGTCTCGCGGGATTTGGATTCAGCTGCTTCCAGTTAAATGACGTACAAAAACGCATCAACTATTTCTATGAATCCACTGACAAGTTCTACTATTTGTTGATTAAGCGTTATTTCTGTTTAAAAAATCTTTCATTCGTCGTTGAAGTTTAACTCCACAAGTGACAAACAATACAACAGCGAAGCAGAGTTGTCTCAGGTATGTTCTGTCAACACATAATCCTACTTTTTCCCTGTTTAGGGATCAGAATACTTTTTCTAAGGCTGTTGTGAATAGTTTGGGCCACATGTGTTACGCTTGTTACTACGTACATTGTGATTAATTACTTGGGTAGCGATATACACTTATGAACACTGATTTAGAGTAATATAAACAGACGTTGAGAATTGCATTTCGTGATACATAGGTTCCAAACTGATCCAAGAGAGAATCTCAGTTAGGCTGCTGGTCTGTCTGTTCAGTATTTGTCAGCGAACAGTACCAAATGAATCGTATCTTATTTTGTTGATTATTGTTGTTTTTTTGTTTCGTTTTTGTGTTGGCTTAATATGCATATTGAATGTGTCTCATAATTAAGTTCTTGAAGCAAATGTATTACGTTGATGCGTAAGTTTGTAGCGTTTTTCTATAAGCTTAATAAACACAACTGATACACGTAACAGAGACTTTAGTCTTAAATAATATATTCTCCTTCACTATTTACAAAAAGTCTGCCAACGCTGGGGTAACTCTTCGATTCCGCGACAGTAGAAATCACGTGATTTCGAGGCGAAGAAGTCGTCGAGACTTGTTCGGAGCGCATTTTCATCCGGAAGAAGTTCCTTGAAGACTGTTCGATACAGAGCGGAAAAGGCAAATATCTGAAGACGCAAGATGGGCTGAATAAGGTAGGTGAGGAATGACTTCCCAACCCATCTCGTGTAGAGTGTTTTTTCTCAGTCTAGCAGAATGCGGGCGGGCTTGTCGTGGAGTAGCATCATTTTACACAGCCTTCCTGGTCTTTGTTCTTGGACTGCATGTGCAATATGTCTCAGCTGTTGACAATAAATGCCAGCAGTGATTGTCACATCTGAGGGGAGCAATTTATAGTGCATCTCACTGCCGATGTTTCACCAGATACATAACATTATGTTTTGCGGATTCGCGCAGGTTTTTGTATGGAGAGTTGCTACTTTGTTTGACCCCAACTATTCCTTTCCTTAGCTTACGCTACCATAAACACACCATTTTCCGTCACCAGTAACGATATGGGATAGGAATGGTCGGTGTCGTTCACGAGGCGATAGATGACGAGCAAGCAGAGAAGCGCACACGGCCAACCACTGGTTTTTGTGATTTTGGCTTAGAGCACGTGGTCCACATGCACCCTGCTTTTGAACCTTCTCCATTGAATACAGATGTTGTACAATGGCGGAATGATCACAGTTCATCACATTTGCCAGTTATCGAGTACACAGACATGCATCATTGTGGGTTAATGGGATTAAAAGATCTTCGTGCAACCTCGAAGGTCTTCCTGAACGTGGAGAGTCACTAATGTCAAAACGGTCCTCCTTAAATCGAGAAAACCATTTCTTGCCGTGTTCTGTCCAGAGGCATTATCCCTATCCAGGGCGCAAGCTACTTCCGCTGCTGTCACCTCTCTGCTAAACTCATACAGAAGAACATGTCTAAAATGTTCGGATTTCTGCACTTAGCTCTCCATTTGCCAGGGTCGACAGCTCCACTCTATCTACAAATGACAAAATGACAATATGTAAACTAAAATAGCAACAGCGAACTACAGAAAACAAATGATGATCGATAAGTAAACCCATAGCAACCAGAAACCAAAGTGGTTGGGTTGGGTTGTTTGGGGAAGGAGACCAGACAGCGAGGTCATCGGTCTCATCGGATTAGGGAAGGACGAGGAAGGAAGTCGGCCGTGCCCTTTGAAAGGAACCATCCCGGCATTTGCCTGCCGCGATTTAGGGAAATCACGGAAAACCTAAATCAGGATGGCCGGACGGGGGATTGAACCGTCGTCCTCACGAATGCGAGTCCAATGTCTAACCACTGCGCCACCTCGCTCGGTCCAAAATGGTTCAAATGGCTCTGAGCACTATGCGATTTAACTTCTGAGGTCATCAGTCGCCTAGAACTTAGAACTACTTAAACCTAACTAACCTAAGGACATCACACACATCCATGCCCGAGGCAGGATTCGAAGCTGCAATTGTAGCGGTCGTTCGGTTCCAGACTGTAGCGCCTAGAACCGCACGGCCACACCCGCCGGCAACCAGAAACCAACATGCAAAAAGAAGAAAACTACCAACTTCTGCACCAGCCTAATAAAAAGGGTGCAGAAGGCACAGCGTGTATTATATATGAATTGTAAATGTATAACAAGTGTTCAAATACCCGAGAGGGGCCGGCCTGAGTGGCCGAGCGGTTATAGGCGCTACAGTCTGGAACCGCGCGACCGCTACGGTCGCAGGTTCGAATCCTGCCTCGGGCATGGATGTGTGTGGTGTGCTTAGGTTAGTTAGGTTTAAGTAGTTCTAAGTTCTAGGCGACTGATGACCTCAGCAGTTAAGTCCCATGGTGCTCAGAGCCATTTGAACCCGACAGGGTAGCCGAGAGCGCTCCTTCCTGAACTCGGATAGGCGCACCGGCCCCGGATCGAATCCGCCTGGCGGATTAACGACGAGGGCCTTTATGCTGGCCAGCCTGGATGTGGTTTTTAGGCGGTTTTCCACATCCCGCTAGGTGAATACCAGGCTGGTCCCCAAGTTCCGCCTCAGTTACACGACTCAAAGACATCTGAAAAACGTTCGCACTATTGCATGACTTACACTAGACGCAGACTGCTGGGGTACACTACTTCAGTACCGGGGGGTTCGGGGTGGCGGCAGGAAGGGCATCTGGCCTCCTTCTGCAATTAACACTGCCAAATCCGTCATAACAGAGCCGATCCCGCGCTGGAGCGGGACAAAGGTCCGAGAAAGAAAGAAAGAAATACCAAGTGTTCAAATGTATCGGAGAGAGTCTTTCACAAAATTTCGGGAGCCCACATTCCAAAACCACTAAGTGCAGATGTATCTACTTCGAATATACATATTGCTCAATGACCAGAGTGCTCAAATTAGAAAATAAAAATGTTTCCTTGTCTTTAACGTACTGCAGTTTAAGTTTGTGTTACATCAGGCGCATTTCGCTTCTCTTTACAAAGCGACATCGTTGTTCATTGGAGTTTATTACTGCTTTTCTCGTGCTGTGAAATCAACCGTTGGTATTACCAGAGTTTGAAGTCGAAAAAAGTTGGTTGCAATTTCACTCTTCGTGATTTTCCAGCTATTATCAACATATTTTCTTTCTTTTTTTTTCTTTTCTTTGCTGCATTTGCCTTCGTAGCATTTCACTTCATCTTTTTTATTCAGCATTCGTTGCTGTCATAGAAATTTGTGTGAAGTATTAAAAAATGGAAATTAAGTGCAAAGACGTTTGTAAATAATAATTGATACACGAGTAAAACAGTTACTGCGGAAGACAGCCAAACAAACAAATATCATCCGCGAATGGAATGGGAAAAGGGGTGGGGCTGAGCGAATGTGGTACGTTGTGTACCTTTCACCACAGTTCAGAGAAAATATGTAAATGTAGAATTCATGAATGATAGTAACACAAAGAGCCTCCAGTGCGCGTATTTCTGATAAATGTGTTAGGACGTCTTTGACCTGGAGCGAGCTGGGGTTTCCAGTGAAGCTTTTTGCCTTTTACCGGTTGCTGCAGGAGTTGTGACGAGCAGCCCTTGTGCAGTACCAGCAGGGAGGGAGTTCCGCGCCGTGTGAAAGGCCGTATTAAGCGCGCCGAGGGCTGGGTGTGAGGTAGGCTCACACACGTTCCAATCCCGGACGTGCCGGCACTGCGCGAACAGGTGGCCCACCTTGCCTTGCTCACCACTCGCTGAAGGGATCGCCTGGCCAACAACGCGACCCTGCCCTGCCCTCTGACACTGAGTGAGGGGCGGTGGGATGGGGTGGGGGGGGGTGATAAACGAAGATTGTTCTCCATCCCCTGTGGCACTCACATCAAGCAAGGGAACCATGTGGCACATTTACGAGGGTAAGTCAAAAAGTATCCGCACAAATTTATTTTAAATTTTTTATAGAAAACAATAGCTTACAGAATGGAAAGAAAAGACAACAGGTTATGCAGGAGACAGCTGCTGAAAAAGCAAGTATACATATTTTTTGAAAAGACCCAATAGGTGACCGGTGAAAGCAAGAAAACAGGCAATTTTAAATAACTGGGACGAAAATATAAACTTAAAAGTAAAAAAAAAAAAAAAAAAAAAGCAGTTGAAATATAATGGAAAAATGAATAGGACGTATTTGAAAATGAGAAATCTATACAACAAAAGGTGTTTTTCTGAAAATATTGAATTAAGGCATTATAATACAGTTGTCAAACCAAAAGTCGTCTACAGAGCGGAAGCACTACTTTTGCCAGGATGCAAAATCGTATTAGAAGATTTGGAACCGAAAGAAAGAAGAATATATCGAAAAACGAAAAATATTAGGCCCAGTCAAGAACAATATGGCAATTAGATTTGAGACCAAATAAGCGAATATCCTTACTCTGCCCTAAAATAAAATATGAGGTTGGGAAAAGATATGTTACATATTACACGGGCATCTGGAGAGAACGTAGGAAGACATGTTAGCATAGAAGATGTATATATTCTTTCGAAACAGGAAAGTAGTCAAAGAAAATGGGTATGGAGGCAGACAGGAAAGGACTTGGAAGAAATGCATATTGAACAGGAGACACTACTCAACAGAGACAAATTGTAAGTAGAAGTTAACAAATTCAAAGGCATTTCAGGAAGATAAAACAAAGATAAACAGTACTGGAATTAAATGTTAGATGGGAGGAAAAGAGTTCATTCCGAGAAAATGAAAAGGTTTCGGTTCAAATGACTCTGAGCACTATGTGAGTTAACATCTGAGGTCATCAGTCCCCTAGAACTAAGAACTACTTAAACCTAATTAACCTAAGGACGTCACACACAACCATACCCGAGACAGGATCCGAACCAGCGACCGCAGCAGCAGCGCAGTTCCGGACTGAAGCGTCTAGAACCGCTCGACCACAGCGGCCGGCTGTAAAGTAATAATGAATGAGCTGCTTCGGCATTAGATGGTAGGCTATACCTGAAGAAACTTGGATCTTCCTCGCTAACTACAGTAAACTACACTAACGTCCACAAGCAACGGCGGGCCCATCGGTACCGACCCATTACCGAGCCGCTCTCTGCTAACGGCGTCATTGGATGCAGTATTATTTGGGGGGGGGGGGGGGGAGGTGGTCAGCTCTCCACTCTCCCGGCCATTGACAGTTTCCGTGACCTGGAGCCGCTACTGGTCGGTGAAACAGCTCCTCATTTGGCATCACGATGCTAACTGCACCCCGTTCCAGTCATTCCACCAAGGAAGAATCCCTGGCAGGACCGGGGTCGAACCGGGGAAGTCCGCTTTGCAGTCAGCGACGCTGAGCATTCTGTTAGAAACAGATGTAACACTCGTAACACACCCTTAAGCTCATTAAAGAGCTGTCCTTACTTTTGTGTTGGCAAATGTGTCAGTTATATTATTAACATTTGGTTGAAGAGACAAAGTCAATTTTGCTCCGAAATATTATTAGCTATTTTCCGCCATTGTGGATACTATGTGCCAAACAATGCTTCAGCCTTGCTGACTGACACTCAAAGGAGACTAAATATTCTTTGAGAAACACAAGCATTAAGGAATATGTTGCTCATTTTTTTGAACTGGAGTGGAATCAGACGGACACTGAATCTGGCACCTTAAATTACTTTCAGATGGTTCATTTACTCTAGTGCATCATCTTTTACGTCACTGGTATACACGTGAGATCTCACTTTCGTCCTCTTTGAGACCATTATCAAAGTCAGAGGCGGTATTAGGGTGGTACACAGAGGTAACAAAATCGTGGGTTATCCATGTGCACGTAGTATACATTTAGCTGTAGTATTGTCTACACAAGGTGTAGGATAAACCGGGAAGAGGCGCCCCATCCGGTGTACACCGAACGCCCCTCGTAGTTACGGCAAATACCGACACAGTGTGCGCGAATCGGCACTGAAGTTTACCAGTGGACGCCAGACCATAATAAAAGTGTTTGCGTTTCGATAGAGGTGTTTATACGTAAGCTCTGGGGAAATAACTGACGTAAGTCTATAAACATACCTTCAAAACCTTTTTCAGCGTCTCGGTTAGTTTAAATAGTGAAATATTTCCAAATTTTTGAGTAGCTGTGTTAACAGTAAGTTCTATTTGGTGTATTTTGATTCTAGTGCGGCCATCTTGGCTATTATGTCATGAATTTGTAATTTGCCGCGTCTCTCATCAGCAGATCGGGATACATGACTCAATAAAATTTGGAACATATGCCGCACATTTTACATTATGAATACTTGCCGCACGTATGAAATAACGGTTTTAGATAAGTGAAAACATTTGGTTTTTTGTTTTTATTATCGTTCAAATGACTTGGCATGAACTTTTAGGGGGTTCATAGAGTATTGTGAATATCAATGAACAGTATTATTCGGTATTCCCGGAGATATATATGATTACTCTGCAATTCACGGTTACATGCCCAGCAGATTATACATCGAACTATCTTCAGGCTGTTTCTCTACCGTCCACTCTCAAACAGCTCAGGAAAAACACTTATTCTTTCTGTGCGAGCTCATATTTATATTGGCCAAATTCTTAAAATTTGTTCGGCGGATACTGACAAAATAAGTATACCTAACTTATAAATAACATTAAATTTTTACCTTAATCAATAAGTAAACTAGTTATCTAAGCCAGTGAGCTACTCAACTATGTAAACAACGTATCATTAAAAACTGTTGTTAAGACTTTATCGTCTTGCCTTCACCCACAACATATATACAGGGTGGTCGATTGATGGTGACCGGGCCAAATATCTCACCAACTTACACGTTTGTGACTATTACAGCGCCATCTATCACAAAGCGAAAAAAGTGGTCCAACTAAAACATTCATATTTCTTTACGTACTACACGAATATGTAATAAAAAATGGGGGTTCCTATTTTAAAAAAACGCAGTGGATATCCGTTTGACGTATGGCAGCTCCATCTAGCGGGCCAACCATAGCGCCATCTGCTTTCCCCCTTCAAGCTAGAAAAGTTTCGTTCTTTGTAGTTTTTTCGTTTGACGCTTATTTCGTGAGATATTTGGCCCGGTCACGATCAATGGACCACCCTGTGTATATTATAGTAAAAAATTGCATGTGACAGACAAATGGTGCGTTTAGTTGTACAAAGAGAGAATCTGGTAAAAATGCAACATGCTGTTTTACATGTTCAAATGTCTGAGCATTATGGGACTTAACATCGGAGGTCTGAGGTCATCGGTCCCCTAGAACTTAGAACTACTTAAACCTAACTAACCTAAGGGCATCACACACATCCATGCCCGAGGCAGGATTCGAACCTGCGACCATAGCAGTCGCGCGGTTCCGGACTGAAGCACCTAGAACCGCTCGGTCACCGAGGCCGGCGATTTTACATGTGTGATTTTAAAAAGGTGATTCACGTGAAAAAGTGTCCGACGTGATTATGGCCCCACGACGGGAAATAACGTTGAACGCGGAGTATAGTTGGAGCTAGACGCATGATACATTCTACTTGGGATAAGTTAGGGAATTCAATATTCCGAGATTCACAGTCTCAACAGCGTGCCGAGAGCACCGCATTTCAAGCATTGCCTCTCACCACTGACAACACCGTAGCCCACAACCTTCACTCAACGACCGATTGCAGCGGCGCTTGCGTGGAGTTTCAGTGCTAACAGACAAGCAACCGCAGAAATCAACGTGAGACGTACGACGAACGTATCCGTTAGGCCAGTGCGGCGAAATTTGTAGTTAATGGGCTATGACAGCAGGCGACCGATGCGAGTGCCTTCGCTAACAATGCGACACCGCCTGCAGCGCCTCTCCTGGGGTCGTGACCACGTCTGCTGGACCCTAGACGACTGAAAAACGTGGCCTGCTCAGATGAGTTCCGATTGCTCGTGGCAAGAACTGATGGTATGGTCCGAGTGTGGTGCAGACCCCACGAAGCTGTGAACCCAAGTGTCAACAAGGCACTGTGCAAGCTTATAGTGACTCCTCTCCTGGGGTCGTGACCACGTCTGTTGGACCCAAGACGAATGAAAACCGTGGCCTGGTCAGATGAGTTACAATTGCACGTGGCAAGAACTGATGGTATGGTCCGAGTGTGGTGCAGACCCCACGAAGCTGTGAACCCAAGTTGTCAACAAGGCACTGTGCAAGCTTATAGTGACTCCATAAGGGTGTGAGCTGCTTTCATATGGAATGTACATGGTACTCTGGTCTAACTGAACCGATCATTGACTGGAAATGATTATGTTCGGCTACTTAGAGACCATTTGCAGTCTTTCATGGACTTTGTTGTGAAACAACGATGGAATTTTTATGGGTGTCGGTGGGCCACGTCGACGCACCATAGTTGTTCGCGACTGGTTTGGACATTCTAGACAATTCGTACGAATAAGTCGGCCACCCTGATCGACCGACATGAATCCCATCGAACATTTACGGTGCATAATCTGGAGGTCTGTTCGTGCGCAAAATCCTGCACCGGCGACACTTTCGCAAGTATGCTCGGCTACAGAGGCAGCATGGCTCAATATTGCTGCAGGGGACTTGCAGTGACATGTCCATGCCACGTTAAACTGCTGCACTACACCGGGCAAAAGGAGGTCCGACACCGTATTAGGAAGTATCTCATGACTTTTGTCACCGTCCACAGCTCGCGGTCTAAGGGTCAGCTTCACTGCCTCTGGATCACGGGGTCCCGGGTTCGATTCCTGGCCGCGTTTGAGATTTTCTATGCGGGGGGATTGGGTGTTTGTGCTGTCCTCATCATTTCATTATCATCATCATGTTCATCATCATCATTTGTGGATTTTGAAAGGAAAATGGACTGTGTAAAAATTGGGATCGCGCAGTTGAGCGCCAGACAAACCAAACATCATCATATCCCATTTGTCATCCTAGTATATACGTGTCGCTTAAGTTCAGGAATACCTGTTTTTAGAAAGATACTTCTGAGCATGTGTACAGTGATAAGTATTTTATAAACGCGGTAAGTGCTGTCTCTGACTTCTACATCTACATCTACATGGATGCTCTGCAAATCACATTTAAATGCCGGGCAGAGGGTTCATCGAACCACCTTCACGATTCTCTATTATTCCAATCTCGTATAGCGCGCGGAAAGAATGAACACCTATATCTTTCCGTACGAGCTCTGATTTCCCTTATTTTATTGTGGTGATCGTTTCTTCCTATGTAGGTCGGTGTCAACAAAATATTTTCGCATTCGGAGTAGAGAGTTGGTGATTGGAATTTCGTGAGAAGGTTCCGTCGCAGCGAAAAACGCCTCTCTTTTAATCATACCCAGCCCAAATCCTGTATCATTTCAGTGACACACTCTCCCACATTTCGCGATAATACAAAACGTGCTGCCCTTCTTTGTACTTTTTCCATGTACCGCGTCAGTCCTATCTGGTATGGATCCTACACCGCACAGCAGTATTCTAAAAGAGGACGGACAAGCGTAGTGTAGGCAGTCTCCTTAGTAGCTCTTGCCAATAAAACGCAGCCTTTGGTTAGCCTTCCCAACATTTTCTATGTGTTCTTTCCAATTTTAGTTGTTCGTAATTGTAATACCTAGGTATTTAGTTGAAGTAACGGCTTTTAGAGTAGACTGATTTATCGTGTAACCGAAGTTTAAGGAGCTCCTTTTAGCACTCATGTGGATGTCGTCACACTTTTCGTTATTTAGGGTCAACTGCCACTTTTCGCACCATTCCGATATTTCTTCTAAATCGTTTTGCAGTTTGTTTTGATCTTCTTTTGACTTTATTAGTCGATAAAGGACAGCGTCATCTGCAAACAACCGAAGACGGCTGCTTAGATTGTCTCCAAAATCGTTTATGTAGATAAGGAACAGCAAAGGTCCTATAACACTACCTTGGGGAACGCCAGAAATCACTTCTGGTTTACTCGATGATTTTCCGTCAATTACTATGAACTGTGACCTCTCTGACAGGAAATCGCAAATCCAGTCTCATAACGGAGACGATATTCCATAAGCACGCAATTTCACTACGAGCCGCTTGTGTGGTACAGTGTCAAAAGCCTTCCGGAAATCGAGGCATACGGAATCGATCTGAAATCCCTTGTCAATAGCACTCAGCACTTCATGTGAATGAAGGGCTAGTTGTGTTTCACAGGAACGATGTTTTCTAAACCCACGTTGACTTCCCGTATGTGTCATTGTAGTGCTGAGGAGAGGAAAACGAGCCCGGCGGTGGGCCAGCTGGATTCCGCTGGAGGCAGACAGTGTGTGCTGGACTGGGGGCTCGCGTGCGGCGGGCCGCTTATCGAGCAGCGCTGGCGCCGGCCCGTCTGCCACGCGCCGTGCCGCATCGATCACCGGACGCCGCCCCCGCTCCGCCCCCACGCAGCGGCCACGTGAGGCCAACTGCCCCACCGCTCTGCTCTCGAACCGACCTCTTCTCTTCCTCCGCCTCCGTGTGCGCTGCAGGTGGACGCATCTGCTGCTGCTTGACGAGATTGATGAACTCTCATTGTTCGCGATTCATTCTAAGAGGTGCTGTCAATAAGTAATGCAGCACACTTTCATCTGAAAGCCGGTTGGTTTTATTCAAAATTCCAATACACCGTATTATTGTTCAAATAGCTTACGGGTTTGCTGCCGGGTGACGTCGTCGAACACCGCTGATATTTCGACAGGAGCACACCCTGCCATTCTCAAGGCACAAATGCAAGGAAGAAAAATGTGCAAGCAAATTTAATACCTCGGTTCACAGAGGAGAAACAAGGAAGACACCACACACAGAACAAGTGTCAACACAAACAAAGATAACCAACATCAGAAATAATACTGTCCCTCTGTTTTTTTTTATGAGAGACAGAGCCGGATTACAAGCAGCATTGGGATAGTGTTATTAAGAAAGCTGTTGAAATCAGACTATCAAGCCACCTTATTAACAGAGATGGTGGATTTTGTTTAAATGCTGCTTGGAATCCGACTCTGTCTCTCATCAAAAAACAGAGGGACAGAATTAGTGCTACCTCACCTGTTGATTAATAGTAACTATCGATACTTCTGATGTTGGTTATCTTTGTTTGTGTTGACACTTGTTCTGTGTGTGGTGTCTTCCTTGTTTCTCCTCTGTGAACCGAGGTATTAAATTTGCTTGCACATTTCTTCTTCCTTGCATTTGGGCCTTGAGAATGGCAGGGTGTGCTCCTGTCGAAATATCGGCGGTGTTCGACGACGTCATCCGGCAGCAAACCCGTAAGTTAGTTGAACATACGATTCGCCGGGAAAAGTTAAGGTGTCACACCGTATTATTCACAATTCTTTTCCCTACAAAGGCCTATTTTTCAACATAGGCTCCTTTCGATGCGACACCCTTACGCCACATTACTGGGAGGGCCTGAATGTCCGCATTGTACCACCCTACTGGTCATCATCGCAGCCAACGTCTTCCTGCATCAGGAACCTCCCAATCATCCACATACTTCTTCCCGCTGAGTGCACCATCTGCTGGGCTAAACAGATGGGAGTCGGAAGGTGCGAGATCCTGGTTGTGGGGTTGATTAGGAAGAACAGTCCAGTGAAGTTTAGCGAGCTCTTTTCGGGGGTGCTCAACTTGTGTGGGGCCTTACGTTGTCATGGAGAAGGAGAAGTTGGTTTGCATTTCTGCGGCGACGAACAGGCTCAAGCCGTTTCTTAAGTTTCATGAGGGTTCATCGATGCGCTATGATGGAGGACATCATACAGAATAATCCACTGAGAGACCCATAAGACCGTCGTCACGATATTACGCACAGAGTGTACGGCTTTGAACTTCTTCTTCGGAGGAGAGGTGGTGTGGTGCCACTCCATAGACTGCCATTTCGTTTCAGGTTCGAACTGATGAAGCTATGTTTCATCGCTTGTAGTGGAAATGAAATGGAAATGAGCGTTTGGCGTCATTGGACGGGAGGCCCCTTACAGGGCAGGTCCGATCGCCTTGGTGCAGGTCTTATTACATTCGACGCCACATTGGGCGACCTGCGCGCCGGATGGAGATGAAATGATGATGAAGACAACACAATAGCCAGTCCCTAAGCAGTGCAAATCCCCGACTCAGCCGGGAATCGAACTCTGGCCCGTAGGTGATGTTCGACAAAAACTCAGCACAGATTGTCCCTCGTTGCCCATTATGGTCCTCCCTTAGGCGGCAAGGAACCCAGCTGGAACACACCCTTTATTGCCCCAACTGGTGTGTGAGCACTACCAACAGAAACGGTTCAAATGGCTCTGAGCAGTATGGGACTCAACTGCTGTGGTCATTAGTCCCCTAGAACTTAGAACTACTTAAACCTAACTAACCTAAGGACATCACACACACCCATGCCCGAGGCAGGATTCGAACCTGCGACCGTATCAGCAGCGCGGCTCCGGACTGGAGCGCCTAGAACCGCACGGCCACAGCGGCCGGCACTACCAACAGAGACGTCCAGTTGAGCAACGAGCTGTTCGACTGTGACCCGTCTGCCACCTGGAACTGGAGTGTCCGCACAGTCTAACACTGCAGGATTCAGCAGTGTGCGGCCGGCAGGAACGAGGGAAATCGATCAGGTTTCCGCGATCCTTTTGCGACGATGACAGATGTCTCGCTCAACTACTCACCGTGCTTTTGTTCACTGCAAAGTCTTTGTAAATATTTCTCAAGCGCCTATTAGTATCCGCCATGTTCTGGTTTTTCCGCCAAAAGAATATCAATGACAACTCTCTTCTTGGAATGCATCTCCGTTACAGACGCTATTTTGAAAGCTACCACATAGCGCCGCCGCCTGTAGGAAATTTCATAAAGTTATAGGGACTGAAGCGGTAATATTCCAAGATGACCCACAACAAATTCCGCAATTTTTGAACCGAAACTGGTCGAGGAAAGAGAAATTGTTGCATTACTTATCGAACGTCCCTCGTACAGGAAACAAACAGTGATCGTGCCCATCTCACCTCGTTTTGTTTGTTCAGGATATAAGCAAATTAGCAGGTAACTACGTGTTTCCTGCTTCCTCCGAGGCACGTTATACACAGCGTCGCGCAGTGATAAAATAATGTTTTCGCAATGCATTTTCACACTGCAGAGGAATGTGAGATTTATACTGAATACCGGATTGAGACTCGAATCTGGGACCTTTGTCATTTGCGGGGAGGTGCTCTACCAACTGAGGTAGCCAAGCACGTTTCACAACCATCCCTCACAATTTTTTTTCTGGCGTTACCTTCTCTCTTACCTTTCAGACTTCTCATCAGAAGCTCTCCTGCATACCTTGCGCAATTGGAGCTTCTTCAAGTAATGACATTGCGGATAATTAATTTACCGAAAGCCTAGGGGATTTTTTCAGTAGGCTGGAGACAGGGTACTTAGGAAGTAAGGATTTGAGGGCGGGCAGTTGTAGTTCAGGGTGGTTGAACAGAGATGTGACAAAAGTCATGGGATACCTCCTCATATCGAGTGGGGCCTCCTTTTTCGTGGCACAGTGCAGAAACTTGACGTGGCTCCGACTCATCAAGTCGTTGGTAGTCCTCTGCAAAAATAATTACCAATGCTGCCCCTGTAGTTATCTATAACTGCGAAAGTGTTGTCGGAGCAGGATTTTGTGCACGAACTGACGTCTCCATTATGTTCCGTAAACGTTCGATGGGATTCATGCCGGGCGATCTGTGTGGCCAAATCTTTCGCTCTAACTATCCAGAATGTTCTTCAAATCAATAGCGTACTATTGTGGCACGATGACAGAGCGCATTGTCATCGATAAAAATTCCATCGTTGTTTGGGAATATGAAGTCCGTGAATGGCTGAAAATGGTCTCCAAGTTGCCGAATATAATCATTTGCAGTCAGTAATCGGTTCAGGTAGACGAGAGTCCACTCCACGCAAACACAGTCCACTCCATATGAAGCCACTATAACCTTGCGCAGTGCCTTGTTGACAACTTGGGTCCATGGCTTCGTCGGGCCTGCACCTTACTCGGACCCTACCACCAGCTCTTACGAACGGAAATCGGGACCCATCTGACCACGCCACGGTTTTACAGTCGTCTAGGGTCCAACCGATATGGTCTCAAACCTGGAGGGGCGCTGCAGGCGATGTCATGCTGCTAGCAAAAGCACTCGTAAAACAAGAAACTGGTAGCCAAGATCGCAGAAATTCTTTTTATTCCATGATTAAAGGTTTCGGCGAAACTAAAGCCGCCATCATCGGATCTCAGGACAGATACAGGTTACAACGTAAAGGCAAACAATGGTGATATTGCCTTGATGTTGTAACCTGTATGTGTCCCAAGATCCGATGATGGCGGCTTTAGTATTGCCAAAAACGGCAATCGTGGAATAAAAAGAATTTCTGCGATCTTGGCTACCAGCATATTGTTTTACAAGCATCTAGATCGCTCCCACATGAGCACAATGTGGTCCCTACAAAAACACTCTTTGTCAGTCGTCTGCTGCCGTAGCCCATTAGCGTCAAATTTCGCCGCACTCTATGCTAACGCCGTTGCTCTCGGTCATTAAGTGCAGGCCGTCCGCCACTATGCTGTCTGTGGTGAGAGGTAATGTCTCACATCTGGTATTCTCGCCACACTCTTGACACTGTCGATCTAGGAATAACGAACTGCCTCACGATTTCCAAAATGGAATGTCATCTCCGCCTAGCTTCAACTACCATTCCGCGTTGAAAATCTCTTCATTCCAGTTGTGGTACCATAATCACGTCGGACACCTTCTCACATGAATCACCTGTGTACAAATGACAGTTCCCCCAATGCACGACCCTTTTATACCCTGTGTACGCGATACTACCGCCGTCTGTATATGTGCATATCGTTATCCCTTTTGTCACCTTAGTCTATACGCTTTCACAGTATCGCTTAGTGAACAAAGTACATATTTCAGAATGAATTTTCGCACTGCAGAGGATGCGAGATTAAAACTGTGTGCCGGACTGGGACTTAAACTTGGGATCTTTGCCTTTCGCGGGGAAGTGCTTAATCGACTGAGCTATCGAAGCACGACTCACAACCCGCCCTCACAGCTTTACTTCTGGCCGTACCTTCTCTCCAACCTTCCATTGTGGGGTCCCGTCTACTCGTCTCGTTTAGGGTGCCTAAAGGATGCTGCGTTCTCGGAATGCTATACAGCAATTCAAGCAAGTCGCATTAATAGTACAATAAAGAAGATTGACAATACTTAACTTGGGATTTACAATAACGTCTCGCAAGCGATGGCCGACATGCAAATAATCAAAGTCCGTTGCTATATGCAGGGTTATTACAAATGATTGAAGCGATTTCACAGCTCTACAATAACTTTATTATTTGAGATATTTTCAAAATGCTTTGCACACACATACAAAAACTCAAAAAGTTTTTTTAGGCATTCACAAATGTTCGATATGTGCCCCTTTAGTGATTTGGCAGACATCAAGCCGATAATCAAGTTCCTCCCACACTCGGCGCATCATGTCCCCATCAATGAGTTCGAAAGCATCGTTGATGCGAGCTCATAGTTCTGGCACGTTTCTTGGTAGAGGAGGTTTAAACACTGAATCTTTCACATAACCCCACAGAAAGAAATCGCATGGGGTGAAGTCGGGAGAGCGTGGAGGCCATGACATGAATTGCTGATCATGATCTCCACCACGACCGATCCATCGGTTTTTCAATCTCCTGTTTAAGAAATGCCGAACATCATGATGGAAGTGCGGTGGAGCACCATCCTGTTGAAAGATGAAGTCGGCCCTGTCGGTCTCCAGTTGTGGCATGAGCCAATTTGTCGCGGGCTACGCGTGAAACTTGCCCGCACGCGTTCAACCGTTTCTTCGCTCACTGCAGGCCGACCCGTTGATTTCCCCTTACAGAGGCATCCAGAAGCTTTAAACTGCGCATACCATCGCCGAATGGAGTTAGCAGTTGGTGGATCTTTGTTGAACTTCGTCCTGAAGTGTCGTTGCACTGTTATGAGTGACTGATGTGAGTGCATTTCAAGCACGACATACGCTTTCTCGGCTCCTGTCGCCATTTTGTTTCACTGCGCTCTCGAGCGCTCTGGCGGCAGAAACCTGAAGTGCGGCTTCAGCCGAACAAAACTTTATGAGTTTTTCTACGTATCTGTAGTGTGTCGTGACCATATGTCAATGGATGGAGCTACAGTGAATTTATGAAATCGCTTCAATCATTTGTAATAGCCCTGTACTATGCCCATGTAAGCAATGGATGTGGTTTACACGTCACTGCTATCGTAGGGCCGGTCTACTACTGTCCCGGTCTGGTGCTGTGCGGCCGAGGCTGACAGACGCGGCGCTTATATTCTCTTCGGCTAGAGGCGGCTCCTGTCGCGGTGCGGTCAGCAGGCGATCGGCTGACGTCGTCTCACAGCCTTCTCTGGTCTGGCGTTCTTCGTCTTCGTGTGGGCGCTCGTACTTACGCCGGAACGTCCACAGTCCTCAGAAGTTCTCCTGTATACACAGCGGTTCTAGTGCTCGTCGAAGAATCGATATTACAGAGAACTAGGTTAGTCTCACAGCCTAGGGGATTTTTTACGATAGGTTGAAGAGAAGGTAATATCGGAAAAGTTACAGGTTGGTTATATAAGTAAACTTATTTCCTTGAGCCAGTGTCGGTCGAAAACTATTTACCGTATGGGTCCCCAATTTTATAGGAATGACGTTCAGACTGCGCGCAGCAGGATTTGCGTTGTCAATAGTGCTCTTATCATGACTTGCCGCGAGGCGCTGGTACTGATATGGTGACGTAACTGGAACGCGACCCAGAACATCTACATCTGCATGGTTACTCCGCAATTCACACTTAAGTGCCTGGCAGAGGGTTCATCGAACCATTTTCATAATACTTCTCTACCATTCCACTCTCGAATGGCGCTTGGGAAAAAGGAGCACCTACATCTTTCCGTTAGAGCTCTGATTTCTCTTATTTTATTGTGATGATCATTCCTCCCTACGTAGGTGGATGTCAACAAAATATTTGCGTATTCGGAAGAGAAAGTTGGTGATTGAAATTTCGTAAATAGATTGAAAGTCGCGAGCTCTATCTTCTTATCTCGTGTTTTCTACTGAAAACCTCGTGCTTGTACTCTTGTTAACTTTACTATTACAGAGATCGCCTAAACTTTATTTTTTTTTAATTGGTCCTGTGCGCAACAGATAACTTACTTGGTCTTTCTGCTGCCACTGCTTGAACTGCTGCATTCCATCATTTAACATAAAAAAACCTATTATTCATGCTGAGTGCAATGCATGTTCTGCATGGCGGCTCCTGCTATTGCTGCGGCTGCTGCTGCTTACTACAACTACATATAATTCAAGAGAAAGTGTAACCTCCGCACAAAATAATTTACCGCAACCTCTCAACAGAAAATATTAACATAAATAATATTCACGTTTAGTGTAACCTCCCCACAAAATTCATTTTCCGTAACCTCCCCACAGAATTTTTTTCTCATTTGTAACCTCCCTACAAAATTCTTTCTCATTTAACCTCCGCACAAAATTGTTTTACATTTAACCTCCGCACAAAATTCATTCACATTTAACCTCCACACAAAATTCATTCACATTTAGCGTAACCTCAAAACAGAAAAATTCCTAAACCTCTCAACAGTAAAAAATTATAATTATGTCGTTCACATTCAGTGTAACGTCCCAACAAAAAAATAAATTAAGTAACCTGGTGATAATACACTGTAACTAACCTCTCAATTAAATTGTCACTCACTTATAACTTTTCAATAATTGTCTGTGAATTTAACCTGGTAAATTTTGGACGTCAGCAGTGCTGCGTCATGGCCCTGAAAGATCATTCTGAATAAAAAAGAGAAAAATTGTTACCTCAATGAAGTCGCCGGATAACGCATATATATCTGCTCTTGCAATAAATTTTTCTGGCACAGCCCTGTGCAATGCTGGCCGATAGATTTGTCTGTTATGAAAGGGAAACAACTGATTTTTCTTTTGCAACAATCGGGATGATCATGGATGGGAGAAATCAGTAAATTCTTTAAATTGAAATGAATAGTTGTTAAAAGTTACTTTTTATGAGAAAGATTATTATTACGAGATTTTTAAAACATTTACATGGGACTTGAGATGACATTACTACATATGCGCGAGGCTGCTTTTTACCTTATACAATAATACTCAGGCTCCGGCATCGCTGCACCGCGACCGGCCCAGCCAACACGATACACCAGACCAGACCACAGCTACAGCTACACAGATCGTACTGCAGTCAACACTGCTCTCTGGTCAGAGATTCTCTTCTACTTTGCATATCGCAGGCAGCGCATGAGCAATACATCGAAATTACATCTGCTCGGACCTCTTACAAAAGGGTTTGGTCAAATCTAAACTCGATAAATGTTAACCCAAACAAGTAATTCCTTTTTTTCAAAAACTATATCCTGAGAGCGATTCTTTCTCATTCAATTAACAAAACGCTAGAAGCTCTTTGAATAATCGCTTCGTATGTAAATCTGCCTCCAGTGGCATTAAAGCAATATTACAAATTAATCAAACTCTTGAGACCGACTGAAATACTTCTCAATTAGATACATAGTGAAACAATTCCCTGACAATTACAAAAGAAATCAGTGACAAAAATCAATACTTAATCTATTCGCCTAACAATGGTTTTCCTTAAGAATTCAACTCCTATCATTATCAAAATTACCGTCTGCTGCTACGCACATACACAAACCGTTTTCTTTAAATTAATAAGCGCGCTGCAAATTATAAAAATATCAACTCAATACCAAATCCTGTGTCGCTGCTGGCGGACACGGCAGTACGGCAGCTCGGCAACGACCCCTCGCCCAACACATGTGTGCACCACAGCAGGCGGGCTCCTACACTGGCTTCAAAACTGCCACTAGTTAATCCGTGCGCTGCGAAGCGCGACAACAATATCTTAGATTCCAGAGCTTGTGTATGTGCGCTGTAGCCAACCTTTAAATCCTAAGAGAGTATTGCCAACTCTCAAGATCTCGCCGCAAAGAAAATCGCCTTTGTTTCAGTGACTGCCACCCCAACTCGCGTATCATATCAGTGACATTCTCATTCCTATTGCGCGATAACACGAAACAAACTGCCCTTCTTAGCACTTTTTCGATGCCCTCCGTCAATCCTACCTTGTAAGGATCCCACACCGCGCATCGATATTCCAGCAGAAGACGGACAAGTGTAATGTAGGCTGTCTCTTTAGTGGGTTTGTCGAATCTTCTAAGTGTTCTGCCAATAATATTATCTATGTGGTCTTTCCAATTTAAGTTGCTCGTAATTGTAATTCCGAGGTATTTTGTCGAATTGACAGCCATTAGATTTGTGCGATTTATCGTATACCTAAAATTTATCGGATTTCCTTTAGTACCCATGTGGATGACCTCGCACTTTTCTTTGTTTAGTGCTAACTGCCACTTATCGCATCATGCAGAAAATCTTTCTAGATCATTTTGTAATTGGAATTGATCGTCTGATGATTTTACTAGACGGTAAATTACAGCGTCATCTGCAAACAATTTAAGGGGTTCAAATGGTTCAAATGGCTCTGAGCACTATGGGACTTAAAATCTATGGTCATCAGTCCCCTAGAACTTAGAACTACTTAAACCTAACTAACCTAAAGACATCACACACATCCATGCCCGAGGCAGGATTCGAACCTGCGACCGTAGCAGTCGCGCGGCTCCGGACTGAGCGCCTAGAACCGCTAGACCACCGCGGCCGGCAATTTAACGGGGCTTCTCACATTATCAACTACATCATTTATGTAAATCAGGAACAGCAGAGGGCCTATGACATTACCTTGCCCAACCCGAGATATCACTTCTGTTCCACTCGATGATTTACCGTGTATCACTACGAACTGTGACCTCTCTGATGGGAAATAACGAATCCAGTCACACAACTCAGACTATACTCTATATACCGGGTGATCAAAAAGTCAGCATAAATTTGAAAACTGCGTAAATCACGGAATAATGCAGATAGAGAGGTACAAATTGTCACACATGCTTGAAATGACATGGGGTTTTATTAGAACCAAAAAAATACAAAAGTTCAAAACATTTCCGACAGATGGCGCTTCATCTGATCAGAATAGCAATAATTAGCATAACAAAGTAAGACAAAGCAAAGATGATGTTCTTTATAGGAAATGCTCAATATGTCCACCATCATTCCTCAACAATAGCTGTAGTCGAGGAATAATTTTGTGAACAGCACTGTAAAGCATGTCCGAAGTTATGGTGAGGCATTGGCGTCGGATGTTGTCTTTCAGCATCCCTAGAGATGTCGGTCGATCACGACATACTTGCGACTTCAGGTAACCGCAAAGGCAATAATCGCACGGACTGAGGTCTGGGGACCTTGGAGGCCAAACATTACGGAAGTGGCGGCTGAGCACACGATCATCACCAAACGATGCGCGCAAGAGATCTTTCACGCGTCTGTCGGACATTTTGTGAACTTTGTTTTTTAGTTTTTTTTGTTCTAATGAAACCCGATGTCATTCCAAGCATGTGTGTCAATTTCTACCTCTCTATCTACATTATTGCGTGGTTTATTAAGTGATTTGAGTTGTTTCGCAACACCTAAAATATCTTTTTTTATGTCACTCATGCTAATAGCTGTTCTGGTTTCGAATTCCGGACTATTTACTTCGTCTTCTTTCGTGAAGGGATTACGGAAAACTGTATTTAGTAACTTCGGTTTAGTTGCACCATCATCGATAACATTTCCATCGTTATCACGCAGTGACGGTATTGACTGTTTTTTTGCCACTGGTGTACGTTACATACGACCAGAATCTCTCTGGGATTTCTACCATATTTTGAGACAATATTTCATTGTGGAAACTATTAAAAGCATCTCGCATTGACGTCGGCACTAAATTTCGAGCTTCCGTGAAACTTAGCGAGTCTTGGGAATTATGCGTTCTTCTGAATTTGGCATGCTTTTTCCGTTGCATCTGCAACAGTGTTCATGAAGACCAAGGACATGCAGCGTCGTCGTCACTCGTTACTATGAACAGCATCGCCAAAATGTGATACCAGCTGTAAGAGAGAGAGGTGCTTTGGACTCTGCCGGTTTGATGCAATGGAGCTGCACCTCACATTGCTCGTAAGGTGTGTCAAGTACTCCGTATCACATTTGCAGAAAACCGAATCACTGGCCAACCGTTCCACACTGCATAACCATCAAGATCACTAGATTCGAACACGTGTGGTTTATGGTGTGGGGTTACCTGAAGGACAGGGTTTATCGACGGGACACAGACACATGTTGGGGATTAAAGATGAGCATAAGGAGAGAGGTAGCCAACATCCCACCTGTGATATTTCGGGCAGTAATAGAGCAATCCTTAGTGCGGTTTCTGCCTGTCGTGTGTGCAGAAGTTCGTCACAATGAGCAACGACTGTGACGGGAACGTAGACTTGGCACGCAGTTAACAAATGCTACCCTCTCGTGTGGAAATTAAAATGTGTTTACGTATGTTTTTGGATAGGCTTCGCCTTTAGCAAACATGTTTCACTGCAGTTGCAGCATCTTCAGTGGCCTATTATTTTTCATCTGTTAAAGATAAACATTGTTCTATACTGTTTATATAAATGTAACTATTAGTTTTTAAATCGTAATTACAGATATTTGAAAAACACATAAATTATGAATTCATACCATTTTGAGCAGGCCACGATTTTCCAGTCTTGGGTCCAACAGACATGGTCAAGAGGCAGGAGACGCACTGCAGGCGATGTCTTCGTGTTAGCAAAGGCACTCGCGTCGCTCGTCTGCTGCCATAGCCCATTAAAGCCAAATTTCGCTGCACTGTCGTAACGGATATATTCGACGTACGTTTCACATTGATTTCTGCAGTTGTTTCACGCAGTGTTCCTTGTCTGTTAGCAATGTTAACTGCAATCGGTCGTTAAGTGAAGGTTGTCGGCTACTGTGTTGCCCGTGGTGAGAGCTAATACCTGAAATGTGGTATTCTCGGTACATCCTTAACACTGTCTATCTTCGAACATTCAATTCCCTAACGATTTTCGAAATGGAATGTCCCATTCGTGTAGCTCCACAAACATTCCGCGTTCAAAGTCTCCTAATTCCGTCGTGCGGGCATAATCACGTCGGAAACCCCTTCACATCACTCACCTGAGTCCAAACGACAGTTGTGCCAATGCAGTGCCCTTTTATACCTTGTGAACGCGATACTACCGCCGTCTGTATATGTGCCCATGACTTTTGTCAAAATGTTTCAAATGGCTCTAAGCATTATGGGACTTAACATCTGACGCTATCAAAAATGGTTCAAATGGCTCTGAGCACTATGGGACTTAACAGCTGTGGTCATCAGTCCCCTTGAACTTAGAGCTACTTAAACCTAACTAATCTAAGGACATCTCACACATCCATGCCTGAGGCAGGATTCGAACCTGCGACCGTAGCAGCAGCGCGGTTCCGGACTGAAGCGTCTAGAACCTCTCGGCCACAGCGGCCGGCTGACTTTTGTCGTTTCAGCGTAATTCACCAGCATTACTTGATTCCATTCAGTGCGTTACCGGTGCTTTGTTCTTATTGATGTCCATCTTATGTAAGTCATTTTCAGGACACTGTCCATGTCGTATAACTAATCTTTCATGACTGTTATTGTCTCTGTTGTAATGACATAAAGTTTTTAATTTCTGTCACTGGATTTTACTTGATTTCCAAGATTTCTCATTGGTTTCCTTTAATTCACTCACAATAACTGAATTGCCTTCCATTGCTATTGATTTTTGTCGTTTAAGATGTTTGTACCTACCGCCCAGTCGCTCTGTCGTGTGACTATGCAAGTATCTCGCTTCATTCCCATCGCCACGTCCCTCCTTAGTCTGTTTTTGGAGGTTCATAGACCAGACAGCGCGGCTCCTGGCCGCTCATTTGTCGTGGCTTCCACGTGACGATCCGGCATTCGTCTCTCCCGACAGCCTCGCAGCACGCTTAGTGCTGCTATCGATCACGCGGCCTAAAGTTGGCCACGTAACGGCTACCCGCCCAGCACTAACCGATAGCGTTCGCCCTACACTGACCGCTTACAACTACCGACCACCTGCAGGTCTCGCGTCTCTTTTAATATCCATGGGTGGTGCATCACGGTGACAAAAACGTCGATCACCCACGACTAGAGCTGCAAAACTATAGTAGCCTACCGTAGTCTATCATACGAGGTGCATTCAAGTTCTAAGGCCACCGATTTTTATTCTCCGGACTGGAAAGAGATAGACATGCGCATTGTTTTAAAATGAGGCCGCGTTCATTGTCAATACGTCCCAGAGATGGCAGCACCGTACGGCAGATGGAATTTTACCGCCAGCGGCGAGAATGAGAACTGTTTTAAATACTTAAAATGGCGACGTTTTCCTTACTTGAACAGCGTGCAATCATTCGTTTTCTGAATTTGCGTGGTGTGAAACCAATTGAAATTCATCGACAGTTGAAGGAGACATGTGGTGATGCAGTTATGGATGTGTCGGAACTGCGTTCGTGGGTGCGACAGTTTAATGAAGGCAGAACATCGTGTGACAACAAACCGAAACAACGTCGGGCTCGCACAAACCGGTCTGACGACACGATCGAGAAAGTGGAGAGAATCGTTTTGGGGGATCGCCGAATGACTATTGAACAGATCGCCTCCAGAGTTGGTATTTCTGTGGGTTCTGTGCACACAATTCTGCATGACGACCTGAAAATGCGAAAAGTGTCATCCAGGTGGGTGCCATGAATGCTGACGGACGACCACATGGCTGCCCGTGTGGCATGTTGCCAAGCAATGTTGACGCGCAATGACAGCATGAATGGGACTTTCTTTTCGTCGGTTGTGACAATGGATGAGACGTGGATGCCATATTTCAATCCAGAAACAAAGCGCCAGTCAGCTCAATGGAAGCACACAGATTCATCGCCACCAAAAAAATTTCGGGTAACCGCCAGTGCTGAAAAAATGATGGTGTCCATGTTCTGGGACAGCGAGGGTGTAATCCTTACCCATTGCGTTCCAAAGGGCACTACGGTAACAGGTGCATCCTACGAAAATGTTTTGAAGAACAAATTCCTTCCTGCACTGCAACAAAAACGTCCAGGAAGGGCTGCGCGTGTGTTGTTTCACCAAGACAACGCACCCGCACATCGAGCTAACGTTACGCAACAGTTTCTTCGTGATAACAACTTTGAAGTGATTCCTCATGCTCCCTACTCACCTGACCTGGCTCCTAGTGACTTTTGGCTTTTTCCAACAATGAAAGACTCTCTCCGTGGCCGCACATTCACCAGCCGTGCTGATATTGCCTAGCGATTTTCCAGTGGTCAAAACAGACTCCTAAAGAAGCCTTCGCCGCTGCCATGGAATCATGGCGTCAGCGTTGTGAAAAATGTTTACGTGTGCAGGGCGATTTCGTCGAGAAGTAACGCCAGTTTCATCGATTTCGGGTGAGTAGTTAATTAGAAAAAAAAAAAAATCGGAGGCCTTAGAACTTGAATGCACCTCGTAAGTAAGCGTAGACTACGGTAGTTTTCCGGGTAACTATGGTCAGAAAAGTTAGTAACCGCATCACTTATACATTGGGTGTGTTACATACCTATCAGGCGTTACCTTATAATGATCGTTTTTTTACGTATGTGATCAGTGTCTCGTCAGATCCCTCTAAAAACTGGAAGCCTTGTGCTGTCTAGAAACTGAGTGAGGATATATACAGGACTGGGTAACCTACAGAACATTTTCGAAATTCAAATGGCTCTGAGCACTGTGGGGCTTAGCTTCTAGGGTCATCAGTCCCCTAGAACTTAGAACTACTTAAACCTAATGCACCGAAGGACATCACACACATCCATGCCCGAGGCAGGATTCGAACCTGCGACCGTAGCGGTCGCTCGGTTCCAGACTGTAGCGCCTAGAACCGCTCGGCCACCTCGGCCGGCGAACATTTTCGTTTTGCATTCTCTTCCTTCTGTCTGTTACTTAAGAGTAAACAGTATGTACAACAAAACTGAAATTATATGAAGATGTTATCTGTTCTTTCGGACGTAGAGCGTCTGCCATGTAAGCAGGAGAGCCCGGGTTCGATTCCCAGTCGGGACACACGTTTTAAACTGTCCCCGTTGATGGATATCAACGCCTGTCGACAGCGTGGCGTCTTGATTTAACTATAATTTCAAAACTGAAATTGTTAACGTTTAATTCTGGTTTCACTCGAAAATTGTTGATTTGTAATGTGAAACAAAGGGATGTTGCAGCAAAAATAAAGAAAAAAATACAGATTTATCATATAGTGCTAGTAAACGCAATTTCCTCAACGAAAAGGTTAAAGTAAAAAACGAAAAAGGCCGCAAAATAAAAATGTTTCAGACATCACTTCAATACTTTGTCGAACTTTTGTAAAACATGTTTCTGTTATTCATAAACTACTTTCGAATTTATCAGTAAAAATAGGAAACTATTGCCTCTGATCACAATGAAGAACGTTCTATTGAGTACAAAATAACAATGTATTTGTGCATGTAAACTGTACTTCCGTGAAAAGTAATTGCTGTAGTTACATAGAAGTGCAGAAGTTACGCGATCAACTAATTTTTATTACTTATAAAATGCAATTTATGTTCAGTAAGGGTATAAAATACACAACGGAGTTACAATGAACGATGTACGATTGTAATTAAGTGCAAGTCAAACAAACAAACAAAACAAAGAGAAGTCGTCAGCTACCATTTGCTCTCTTACAGATTCATTTGTGTTTCTTTCCCTACCAATTCTACCGTGTAACCTACCATTCACTACGTCATTTATGTGGTGTACCAAAATTACTGGACCGTAATTGCGAAGTGCCAACGCTGCCAAAAGGTAGGATTGACTTGGGTAGTTTCTCTGAAATGTGGCCGTTCAGAGGCGTTTTGGTAGGATTTATTGCATGGTCAGAGACTAGTTTTTATCGCTATTTAAAAGAAGGCGTCCTTACCTACTTCGGCAACGGCCTTGCCGCAGTGGTTACACCAGTTCGCGTCAGATCACCGAAGTTGAGCGCTGTCAGGTATGGGTGGCCATCCAGGCCGCCATACGCTGTTGCCATTTTTCGGGGTGCACTCAGCCTCGTGATGCCAATTGAGGAGCTACTCGACCGAATAGTAGCGTCTCCGGTCAAAGAAAACCATCATAACGACTGGGAGAGCGGTGTGCCGACCACACGCCCCTCCTATCCGCATCCTTAACTAAGGATGACACGGCGGTCGGATGGTCCCGATGGGCCACTTGTGGCCTGAAGACGGAGTGCTTTTTACCTACTTCGCTCTATACGCAGTACTTCTGAGTGATGTATAAAAATTGCCATTAAAAGACCGATTGTAAAAACTCACCGTTCATTTCTCGAAGAAGGCGGAATCATGTTTCACATTACATTAGAATCAGTGGTGGTTTCATAGATCTATTACCTACGTAAAGTTAACAAGTGAAAAAAATCCAATCTACAGGGTGATTCAAAAAGAATACCACAACTTTAAAAATGTGTATTTAATGAAAGAAACATAATATAACCTTCTGTTATACATCATTACAAAGAGTATTTAAAAAGGTTTTTTTTCACTCAAAAACAAGTTCAGAGATGTTCAATATGGCCCCCTCCAGACACTGGAGCAATATCAACCCGATACTCCAACTTGTTCCACACTGTCTGTAGCATATCAGGCGTAACAGTTTGGATAGCTGCTGTTATTTCTCGTTTCAAATCATCAATGGTGGCTGGGAGAGGTGTCCGAAACACCATATCCTTAACATACCCCCATAAGAAAAAATCGCAGGGGGTAAGATCAGGGCTCCTTGGAGGCCAGTGATGAAGTGCTCTGTCACAGGCTGCCTGGCGGCCGATCCATCGCCTCGGGTAGTTGACGTTCAGGTAGTTACGGACAGATAAGTGCCAATGTGGTGGCGCTCCATCCTGCTGAAATATGAATTGTTGTGCTTCTTGTTCGAGCTGAGGGAACAGCCAATTCTCTAACATCTCCAGATACTGTAGTCCAGTTACAGTAGCACCTTCGAAGAAAAAGGGACCAAAAACTTTATTGGCTGAAATGGCACAGAAAACGTTCACCTTAGGCGAGTCACGTTCATACTGAGTTGTTTCCCGCGGATTCTCAGTGCCCCATATACAGACATTGTGACGGTTGACTTTCCCGTTAGTGTGGAAAGTTGCTTCATCAGTAAACACAATCTTTGAAACGAAAGATTCATCTGTTTCCATTTGAGCAAGGATAAAATCACAGAAATCGATTCTTTTAATCTTATCAGCTGCAGACAGTGCTTGAACCAATTTCAGACGATAAGGTTTCATAACTAACCTTTTTCGTAGGACTCTCCATACAGTTGATTGTGGAATTTGCAGCTCCCTGCTAGCTCTGCGAGTCGATTTTCCTGGGCTGCGAACAAATGCTTGCTGGATGCGTGCTACATTTTCATCACTCGTTCTTGGCCGTCCACAACTTTTCCCTTTGCACAAACACCCATTCTCTGTAAACTGTTTATACCAACGTTTAATACACCACCTATCAGGAGGTTTAACACCATACTTCGTTCGAAATGCACGCTAAACAACTGTCGTCGATTCACTTCTGCTGTACTCAATAACACAAAAAGCTTTCTGTTGAGCGGTCGCCATCTTAGCATCAACTGACGCTGACGCCTAGTCAACAGCGCCTCAAGCTAACAAATGTACAACTAAATGAAACTTTATACATCCCTTAATTCGCCGACAGATAGTGCTTAGCTCTGCCTTTTGTCGTTGCAGAGTTTTAAATTCCTAAAGTTGTGGTATTCTTTTTGAATCACCCTGTATTATACAAGGAGCGTCCACTTTCGTCTGAAAAAGTACAGGATTCGTTGTGCGACATCTATACTCAACCTTCAAAATTGCATCTGCAACGGAGGTGCGTTCTAACCAGAGAGCTGTCATGGAGTTTCTTTTGGAGGATAACCACGTTTGCCGTTTGTCAATTGTGTCGCGGAAGTGAACAAAAGCACGGTGAGTCGTTGGTCGAGGCGTCTGTCATCTTCGCAACAACGTCGCGCATACCTGTCTGATCTTCTGCGTGCCGGCCGGCAGCTCGCAGTTTTTCCCCGCCTAACAGAAGACCGTAAATATTGTGCGTCCTAAAACACTAATCATCATCATCATCATCAAGACCGTAAAGAGCAACGAAGGACCATCTGCGCGCAACTGCTTGAGCGTTACGAGGCTGATCGTGACAGTTTGTTACACGGGAATGGAGCTCACAATGCTTCATTGGACTGTTCTTCCTCATCCACCCTATAGACCGGATCTCGCACCTTCCCACGTCCATCTGTTTGGCCCAATGAAGGATGAACTGCGGGAAGCAGTACGTAGATCATGGGTAAGTTATTACTGCTGCAAGACTTCAGCTGATACCATGCGAGAGTACTAGCCCTCCTAGTAAGGTATGGTAAGGCGTCGCATTGGACTGAGATTATATTGAAAAACAGGGTTTTGTAGCCAAAAGCGTGGGGAATAATATGATGTATTGAAATCATGAATACATTGCTTTCAGAAAAGAAGTGTCGCATTACTTATTGAACGCTTCTCGATCGTCTTTGCGATGTACAGAAGTTGCCATTAAGAGACCAAGCTTAGAGACCCGTAGTTCAATTCTTGCGAATGCGTAATCATATTTGACATTAGATTAGCTGCAATGTTCGTTTCATAGGTCTATCATGAGGATAACCTCTGTGAATTACACGAGTGAAAAACTTCAACTCGTTTTAATAAACATGTAATATACACACAGTAGTTTGCATAAAATAATTCTTGTGCTGTGGTACCTAATGGTCTGTTTTCGTCATGAAATCTAAGGCTAGTTTCATGACCTTTCCATTCTTTTCGCTTGCCAGCTATCATTTTCATTTCAGCCCATCCTGTTACCATCAACCTTTCGCTGGGGATCTGCTCTCTTACCTTCCCTTCATCTGCAGTCTTCAGCAACGACTGTGAACTACATTGGCACACATATTCTTCGTACTTCAGTAACAGTTAACTCCTGAGTCTTTAAACAACCTGGTCCGCAGCTCGTGGTCGTGCGGTAGCGTTCTCGCTTCCCACAACCGGGTTCGATTCCCGGCGGGGTAAGGGATTTTCTCCGCCTCGTGATGACTGGGTGTTGTGTGATGTCCTTAGGTTAGTTAGGTTTAAGTAGTTCTAAGTTCTAGGGGACTGATGACCATAGATGTTAAGTCCCATAGTGCTCAGAGCCATTTGAACCATTTTTTTAAACAACCTATCTTTCTTGTATAAAAAAACTTGAAAGTTATGATTATTTCAAAAATAAGTTACTTTGTTATAAATTTGACTTATGCATGTAATAGAGAAAAAGTTTGGAAAAAGTTAGAATTTATATTTATAGTTTGTTGGTAGTCGCTAAGTGCTCTCATGAGGAAAGTCTGGGTCAATATAGTCTGTGTAATCTGCGCTCCGTTTTAAGCAAAACTTAGTTTTGCACGCATCTCATTGTTTATGACGTAATGTCTCCTCAACTATGTATCGTACAGCGATATAGTTTTGTACGTATATTTAGTGGTATATGCGCATAGTGTCTGCAGAATGTGTTGCGAGCAGAGTTATTAATGAAGAAATAATAAATTAAAAAGTCAACTGTGATGCTGAAATTTTACTGTATGAACTCCAAAAATGTATATGGGACGACCAAAAACCTTCCGTTTGCGGGAGTGCTGCAGCTTATATGCGACCCAGCGCAACTCCGAGGCGGGTATATAAGCACCGACATGTGGGCAAGGGTTAGTGTAAGCTTTAGATGGATCCGCGCGGGATTAGCCGAGCGATCTAAGGCGCTGCAGTCTGAGACAGTGCGGCTAGTTCCAGCGGAGGTTCGAGTCCTCCATCGGGCATGGGTATGTGTGTTTCTCCTTAGGATAATTTAGGTTAAGTAGTGTGTAAGCTTAGGGACTGATGGCCTTAGCAGTTAAGCCCCATAAGATTTCAAACACATTTCTTCAGATGCAAACTTTTCGATCGCCTCTTACACACTGTTCAACAGAATTAGGGGAACATGTATATCAACGTCAGGTATGTTAAATGTATTCTCATACAGGCGGTACTTGTGGTCTTATTGCACAGATTTAGATCTTCGCTTTCAACGTAGAGAACAATTATAATCATTCGCCATCTGGTGGCAGTGTTATGCATTACACCTCAGGTGGGTTAGAAAATTTAAAAATGGAAATGGATAGGTTAAAGTTAGATATAGTGGGAATTAGTGAAGTTCGGTGGAAGGAGGAACAAGACTTCTGGTCAGGTGACTACAGGGATATAAACACAAAATCAAATAGGGGTAATGCACGAGTAGGTTTAATAATGAATGGGAAAATAGTAATGCGGGTAAGCTACTACAAACAGCATAGTGAACGCATTATTGTGGCCAAGATAGATACGAAGCCCACGCCTACTACAGTAGTACAAGTTTATATGCCAACTAGCTCTGCAGATGACGAAGAAATTCAAGAAATGTATGATGAAATAAAAGAAATTATTCAGATAGTGAAGGGAGACGAAAATTTAATAGTCATGGGTGACTGGAATTCGAGTGTAGGAAAAGGGAGAGAAGGAAACGTAGTAGGTGAATATGGATTGGGGGCAAGAAATGAAAGAGGAAGCCGCCTGATAGAATTTTGCACAGAGCACAACTTAATCATAGCTAACACTTGGTTTAAGAATCATGATAGAAGGTTGTATACATGGAAGAAGCCTGGAGATACTGACAGGTTTCAGATAGATTATATAATGGTAAGACAGAGATTTAGGAACCAGGTTTTAAATTGTAAGACAGTTCCAGGGGCAGATGTGGATTCTGACCACAATCTATTGGTTATGACCTGTAGATTAAAACTGAAGAAACTGCAAAAAGGTGGGAATTTAAGGAGATGGGACCTGGATAAACAGACTAAACCAGAGGTTGTACAGAGTTTCAGGGACAGCATAAGGGAACAGTTGACAGGAATGGGGGAAAGAAGTACAGTAGAAGAAGAATGGGTAGCTTTGAGGGATGAAGTAGTGAAGGCAGCAGAGGATCAAGTAGGTAAAAAGACGAGGGCTAGTAGAAATCCTTGGGTGACAGAAGAAATACTGAATTTAACTGATGAAAGGAGAAAATGTAAAAACGCAGTAAATGAAGCAGGCAAAAAGGAATACAAACCTCTCAAAAATGAGATCGACAGGAAGTGCAAAATACCTAAGCAGGAATGGCTAGAGGACAAATGTAAGGATGTAGAGGCTTATCTCACTAGGGGTAAGATAGATACAGCCTACAGGAAAATTAGAGAGACCTTCAGAGAAAAGAGAACCACTTGTATGAATATCAAAAGCTCAGATGGAAACCCAGTTCTAAGCAAAGAAGGGAAAGCAGAAAGGTGGAAGGAGTATATAGAGGGTCTATACAAGGGCGATGCACTTGAGGACAATATCATGGAAATGGAAGAGGATGTAGATGAATATGAAATGGGAGATATAATACTGCATGAAGAGTTTGATAGAGCACTGAAAGACCTAAACCGAAACAAGGCCCCGGGAGTAGACAACATTCCATTAGAACTGCTGACAGCCTTGGGAGAGCCAGTCCTGACCAAACTCTACCATCTGGTGAGCAAGATGTATGAAACAGGCGAAACCATACACAGAAATATCTTTAGAAAGTCCAACCGTTCGTAGTAAAATTTGGGACACATTAACAAGATGTGGTTGGCATCAGCTTCCGATCCAGGATCACACTCACATGTCGCTAAGCGTAAACGTTGATCCCACGTAGATGTTGAGGAAAAGAGGCGTGATTGAAGCGAAGTCGTATGTTAACAGAAATCGTGGATCGGTCCAAATGTGTTCTCATGAACAACGGCTGTGAAGGAATCCGAGGTTGGGGCATTGCGTACTAACCGCCTTCTTTTGCTGGGAAACGTTCCACATCTCTTGACATTGTTGGTTTATGTGACCCTTGACCTCACTAAGTAGTCTGTGTAAGGTAATTTCAGATCAAGAACAGTGCCTAAAGATATCCCTTGCTTGGCTAATGTATCAGCTTCCTCATTATATAGGATACCTGCGTGGGAAGGCACCCACAGCAAATGGATTGTCCGAACCGTCCGTGTTCCTGCGAATATTTTCCGAAACGACATGCAAGATATAGCGGTTAGTTGTTTTGTTCCATTTCCGATGTTGAATATTTTGAAGGACGCTTTGAGAGTCAGACACATTTAATATCTTGGGGAAGGAAGTGGAAGAGACAAACTTCCGAGCTTCCAGAAGTGCCAGATGGGGACGTTAAGCTTGCGGCCGCTTTAGTGTGCCGTTTAAGAGAAATAGGTTACGTACCGGCACCATGTTTCACCCTCTCCCTTCCTTCATCCATAAAAAAACCCAACACTACACTGTACTCGCTCTTATCAGAATCACTTGACAGACTTAGGCACTTGACACTTCAGATGAAGACGCTGGCAAACCGTTTCCATCTAGGACTCCACCTAGAACGACGATGTTTGTTTTTTTGTTTTTTTGGTTTTAGGGCGCAAAACTTCTATGGTCATTAGCGCCCAGCCCGTGACTTAAGACAGTAAAAAACCGAAATTGAAAATCAGCAGCAATGGGAACAAAGTCATAAAATTGGAGAAACTAAAAATAGAAGGAATGCTTAAAAATCCACTACAGAAAGGGGGTGGTTGTCCCCAAAAAAAGCTTCAAATGACTGACGTCATTTCACTGTCACTAATAAACTGGAGAACGCGGTCGGCTGAGCGCGTGTCATCTGCTAAAATCGACGATAGATCAGGCGATAGCTGTAGACGGGAGCGTAACGGATTAAAATAGGGGCATTCAATTAAAAGGTGTCTTAACGTCCACAGCTGAGAGCAGTGAGGACAGAGTGGGGGAGGATCGCCGCTTAAAAGATGTCGATGGCTAAAAAGACAGTGCCCTATCCGGAGTCTAGCTAAAATTACCTCCTCCCGACGACGCGTTCGGGAGGAAGAGGTCCAAGCGCAAGGAAGGGCTTTCACTTCCCGCAATTTATTACGGGGAAGTGCCGACCAATGCGCATGCCATAAATGAGCAACTTTGCGACATAAACCGCTCCGTAGATCGGTGAAGGGAAGCGACTGAATAGCTGGCCGAGGAAGAGAGACTGCAGCCAAGTGTAGGGGTACCATCCTTGGGAAATTGACAAAGGTCACGGAGCAGGCAGATGCGGGGACGGAGCCAAGGAGGTGCTGTACCCCAAGTTGTCAAGAAGGTTTTAGGAAAGCGGAAGGAAAGAGAATGGAGCAGTTGACGGAAGCGGACTCCCGGCGGTAGTAGGGAGGAGGAGCGGCCTGCATACCCTACATCAAAGGAGGCGTCGAAAAAATAGTCATGGGCTGGATTAGCAGGCATGGAAGACAGATGGCTAGCATAACGACTCAGGAGGACTGCTCGCCGATTGGACAGCGGAGGTTCAGCAGTCTCAGCATAAAGGCTTTCCACAGGGCTAGTGTAAAAAGCTCCAGACACTAAACGTAATCCACGGTGGTGGATAGAGTCGAGACGCCGAAGAATAGACGGCCGAGCAGAGGAGTAGACTATGCTTCCATAGTCCAATTTCGAGCGCACTAAGGCGCGATAGAGGCGGAGAAGGACCACTCGGTCCGCTCCCCAGGAGGTACCATTCAGGACACGGAGGGTGTTGAGGGATCGCAGACAGCGAGCCGAAAGATACGAAACGTGGGAGGACCAGCATAGTTTTCTGTCAAACATAAGACCCAAGAATTTAGCGACGTCTGAAAACGGAAGGTTGACAGGTCCTAGATGTAAGGAGGGTGGAAGAAACTCCTTACGTCGCCAAAAATTAACACAAACGGTCTTACTGGGAGAAAAACGGAAGCCGGTTTCGATGCTCCAAGAGTGGAGGCGATCGAGACATCCTTGAAGACGTCGTTCAAGAAGGCTGGTCCGTTGAGAGCTGTAGTAGATCGCAAAATCGTCCACAAAGAGGGAGCCCGAGACATCAGGAAGGAGACAATCCATAATTGGATTGATGGCAATGGCAAACAGTACAACGCTCAGCACGGATCCCTGGGGTACCCCGTTTTCTTGGGAGAAAGTACGGGAGAGAGTAGTGTTCACACGCACCCTAAAAGTGCGCTCTGCCATAAATGCGCGAAGAAAAATGGGCAGCCGGCCTCGAAAGCCCCAAGAGAACAGTGTGCGGAGGATGCCTGTCCTCCAACAGGTATCGTATGCTCTCTCCAGATCAAAAAATATTGCTACCGTTTGGCGTTTCCGGAGAAAATTGTTCATGATATAAGTGGAGAGAGCAACAAGATGGTCAACTGCAGAACGATGCTTCCGAAATCCGCATTGGGCTGGTGTTAAAAGACTGCGGGATTCCAGCCACCAAGCTAAACGGTAATTCACCATACGCTCCTAAACCTTACAGACACTACTCGTGAGAGAAATGGGGCGATAGCTAGAGGGGAGATGTTTGTCCTTTCCAGGTTTCGGAACGGGAACGACAACAGCTTCCCGCCACCGTCTAGGAAAGGTACTGTCGGTCCAAATTCGATTATAAAGGCGAAGGAGGTAACGCAGACTATGGGTTGATAAATGCAGCAACATTTGGACAAGGATACCATCCGGTCCTGGGGCGGACGAGCGAGAAGAAGAGAGGGCATGTTGGAGTTCCCGCATGGAGAAAACAGTATTGGAGCTTTCGTGATTTTGAGAGGAGAAAGCAAGATGTCGCACTTCCGCTGCACGTTTCTTCGGGAGAAACGCTGGCGGGTAATTTGAAGAGCTCGAAATCTCAGCAAAGTGCTGACCCAACGAGTTAGAAATTGCGACGGGGTCCACTAAGGTATCATGCGCGACAGTGAGCCCAGAGACCGGGGAGAAACTAGGCGCGCCTGAGAACCGTCGAAGCCGACTCCAAACTTCCGAGGAGGGAGTGAAGGTGTTAAATGAGCTAATAAAGAATTTCCAGCTTGCCTTCTTGCTATCGCGGATGACGCGACGGCATCGCGCACGGAGCTGCTTATAGCGGATACAGTTGGCCAAAGTAGGATGGTGACGGAAAATGCGAAGAGCACGTCGCCGCTCACGTATTGCGTCACGGCATGCCTCGTTCCACCAAGGAACTGGGGGGCGCCGGGGCAATTCGGAGGTGCGTAGTATTGAACGTTCCGCAGCTGTAAGAATAACGTCGGTAATATGTGTGACCTCATCGTCGACGCTGGGAAAGCGACGGTCATCGAATGTCGCTAGAGACGAAAAAAGTGTCCAATCGGCTTGGGCAAATTTCCAGCGTCGCGAGCGCATATATGGCAGTGGAGGCTGCAGACTAAGGACACATGGAAAGTGGTCACTCGAGTGTGTATCATCAAGGGCGAACCATTCGAAGCGCCGAGCTAGCGGAACAGAACCGACCGCAAGGTCCAAATGAGATAAATGTGTCGTGGAGGCAGACAAAAATGTGGGGACCCCAGTGTTGAGGCAAACTAGATCCGCTTGGTGGAAGACGTCTAGCAATAGAGAGCCACGTGGACAAGGATGTGGAGATCCCCAAAGCGGGTGGTGGGCATTGAAGTCCCCAACCAGCAAATAGGGGGGTGGAAGCTGACCAAGAAGATGAAGGAGATCAGCTCGTGCCATTGGTGTGGATGATGGAATGTATACAGTACAAAGAGAGAACGTGTATCCAGAAAGGGAAAGACGGACGGCGACAGCTTGGAAGGAACTGTTTAAGGGGATTGGGTAATAATGGAGAGTATCATGGAGAAGAATCATGAGTCCTCCATGGGCTGGAGTGCCTTCAACAAAGGGGAGGTCATATCGGACGGACTGAAAATGAGGGAGAACAAAGCGGTCATGGGGACGCAGCTTTGTTTCCTGAAGACAGAAGATGACCGGCGAGTAGGATCGTAAGAGGACCGACAATTCATCCCGATTGGCTCGAATGCCGCGGATATTCCAGTGGATAATGGACATAGGGTGAACAGAAAATGGAGGAATGTGACCAAGGGTGCTGTCAACTCAACGACTGCTCAGAGCTTGCGACCGACAGCATGGAATGGCATTCAGCCGAAGGCAGAAGATCCTGATCCATAGGTTGGTCAGGAGCAGCCCCTGCCACCAGCGATCGGCCGGTTGACCGGCCACCAGCAGTGCGCCTCGGCGACACAGAAGAAGGCCGAGGGCGATTTCCGCCAGGTGGTGCTGTAGATGGGACACGCCTTGGCGGAGAAGGAGAGGAACTGGGTTTCTTTGTAGCCTTCTTGGAAGTATGATGTTTAGATGAAGGAGGAACCGATGGTTGTGAAGTTGCGGTACGTAAAAACTCTTCACGAGTATGCTCTTTTTGCGAAGACTTGGCGTCTGACTTTTGGGCTCGAGATTTAGCAGAACCCGACGAAGGGTGAGCCATAGAGTGGGCAGGCGAAAGTGGTGAGGTTGAACGGGCGATCTTTGCGCTGGCCGACCGGACGACCGTGGTACTAAAGGTGAGGTCGCAAGTCTGCGTGGCCGCCTCCTGTGTTGGCCGAGGAGAAGCAAGGACAGTGCTGTATTTTCCTGTCTGAGGCACGGTGGGCTGTCGACTGGCGAATAATTTTCGAGCAGCAAAGGTCGACACCTTTTCCTTCACTCTTATTTCCTGGATGAGCTTTTCGTCCTTAAAAACGGGGCAATCTCGAGAGGAAGCAGGGTGGTCACCCATACAGTTGATGCAGCGAGGGGATGGAGGTGGACAAGCACCCTCAAGGGCATCCTTGCCACACGTAACACATTTGGCCGGATTGGAACAGGACTGGCAGGTGTGATTGAACCGCTGACATCGATAGCAACGCGTAGGGTTGGGGACGTAAGGGCGAACGGAAATTATCTCATAGCCTGCTTTGATTTTCGATGGGAGTTGAACTTTGTCAAATGTCAAGAAGACAGTGCGAGTTGGAATGATGTTCGTGTCAACCCGTTTCATAACTCTATGAACAGCCGTTACGCCCTGGTCAGACAGGTAGTGCTAAATTTCTTCGTCAGACAATCCATCGAGGGAGCGTGTATAAACGACTCCACGCGAGGAATGTAAGGTACGGTGCGGTTCCACCCGGACAGGGAAGGTGTGGAGCAGAGAAGTACGCAGCAATTTTTGTGCCTGGAGGGCACTGTGTGTTTCTAACAACAGGGTGCCATTCCGTAATCTGGAACAAGACTTTACAGGACCTGCAATTGCGTCGACACCTTTCTGAATAATGAAAGGGTTGACCGTGGAGAAGTCGTGACCTTCGTCTGACCGAGAAACAACAAGGAACTGTGGCAACGATGGAAGAACCGTCTGTGGCTGAGACTCAGTATACTTACGTTTGTGAGCAGACATAGTGGAAGGTGATGAAACCATTGCGGAAGAATCCCCCATGATTACCGGCGTCTCCGATGGCGCGCTCTTCCCTTGTGGGGGCCCTCTCTGAGGGCACTCCCGCCTTAGGTGATTGTTCACACCTCAGGTCACACCTCCCGACAAACGGACGGAGGGACCAATCGGCACTTTCGGAAGGTATCAGCTCGGGTAATCACCCCTCCCTGGGCCTGGCCGTTACCAGGGGGTACGTACGTGTCCTACCTGTCTACCCGGGGCGGGGAATTACGCGTTACCCCGTCACCGGCTACGCACAAAAGGCGTGGGTCGGCCTTCAGACACGCACAGGGAGGAAGAAAGAGAAAGGGAAAGGAAAGAAGAGAGGTCTCAAACGCCGCAGCGGAGAAAAGGGTAAAGAGAAGAGGTAAGGAAAAGAGAAGGACAAAGGAAGGAAGAAGACATAAAAGCAAGGAAGGCGAAGAATGCAATACATTTACGAGCGTCCGTCTCCGGACGTAGGCACAAACCATACTCCCAGATGGGGAGAAAGGGAAGGAAAGAGCCATAGGTGAGGGGAGGAGGGGCGAAGAGAGGGATGGGGAAGGATGCGGAAAGGGAAGGTATGCAGCCCGGAAAGGAAGGAAGGCCACATTAGCTCGGGGTCCCGTGCTCGCTACGCACGTGTCCACAAAAGAGTTGTGAACCCCCTGGGGGGTAGAACGACGATGAAGGATCTGTATAATGGACTGGCGGCAGCCCAGTAGGACACGAGAATTCTAAAACTCGTCGACATATATGGCAAATGCTTGAATAAGCGTTGTTGTTGTTGTTGTTGTTGTGGTCTTCAGTCCAGAGACTAGTTTGATGCAGCTCTCTATGCTAATCTATCCTGTGCAAGCTTCGCCATCTCCCAGTACCTACTGCAACCTGCATCCTTCTGAATCTGATTAGTGTATTCATCTCTTGGTCTCCCTCTGCGATTTTTACCCTCCACGCTGCCATCCAATACTAAATGTGGTGGGTGGTGGTGGTTAGTGTTTAACGTTCCGTCGACAACGAGGTCATTAGAGACGGAGCGCAAGCTTGGGTTAGGGAAGGATTGGGAAGGAAATCGGCCGTGCCCTTTCAAAGGAACCATCCCGGCATTTGCCTGAAACGATTTAGGGAAATCACGGAAAACCTAAATCAGGATGGCTGGAGACGGGATTGAACCGTCATCCTCCCGAATGCGAGTCCAGTGTGCTAACCACTGCGCCACCTCGCTCGGTCAATACTAAATGGGTGATCCCTTGATGCCTCAGAATATGCCCTACCAACCGATCCCTTCTTCTAGTCAAGTTGTGCCACAAATTTCTCTTCTCCCCAATTCTATTACCTCCTCATAAGTTATGTGATGTACCCATCTAATCTTCAGCATTCTTCTGTAGCACCACATTTCGAAAGCTTCTATTCTCTTCTTGTCTAAACTATTTATCGTCCACGTTTCACTTCCATACATGGCTACACTCCATACAAATACTTTCAGAAACGACTACGTGACACTTAAATCTGTACTCGATGTTAACAAATTTCTCTTCTTCAGAAACGCTTTCCTTGCCATTGCCAGTCTACATTTTATATCCTCTCTACTTCGACCATCATCAGTTATTTTGCTCCCCAAATAGCAAAACTCCTTTACTACTTTAAGTCTCTCATTTCCTAATCTAATTCCCGCAGGATCATCCGATTCAATTCGACTACATTCCAGCATCCTCGTTTTGCTTTTGTTCAAAATGTTCAAATGTGTGTGAAATCCTATGGGACTTAACTGCTAAGGTCATCAGTCCCTAAGCTTACCCACTACTTAACCTAAATTATCCTAAGGACAAACACGCACACCCATTCCCGAGGGAGGACTCGAACCTCCGCCAGGACCAGCCGCACAGTCCATGACTGCAGCGCCTTAGACCGCTCGGCTAATCCAGCGCGGCGTTGCTTTTGTTGATGTTCATCTTATATCCTCCTTTCAAGGAGATATAAATTAAATTTGAGGTTAAAACTGACGTTTTGTATCCGTGTTTGCTTTCAAACAAATACGTCTCGATCAAACAGAATTTTCTTCTTTGTACACCTGTTCATGTTTTGACATGCCATTCAACAGTAAATAAAGGGAATCCAATGATGATGATCAAACAGCGTTGAAACATTTATGGGCGTAAATGAAGAAAATTCTGCTTGCTCATGGCAGAATCATTTTGCAAAATACATTTACAGAAGTAAAGTAAGCTTCAGTTTTTTAACTGACTTTTTTCGGTTGTAAATTATGTTTTTTGAATTTATTAAAACGCTCACTACTTCCTGGATTGCTGTAGTACATTAGCTAATAACGTAAGCTGTTGTAGAGGCAATAAATTGATTTTCATCATTACTTTGGATTTGTTACTGGCAACTTTTTATCCACCTCGCACATACCCCTTCAGCAAACACATTGACGTACTTGTAATGCGTATACATTACTGAAAGCGAGCCGATTACATGTTGACGGCGGTCGACCCTGCAGGTAATACAGAGAGTGGCGCCAGTGATGTGGCGTGGGCGGGCGGCGCGTGCATTATCCATCACAGCTGAGCGACCTGACCCGTGTAAATGTTTACGTCCTCCGCGGTAGCCGTATCGATTCTCCGCGCACTTGCTGCCCGAACGACTACTTGCTCTGACGGTGGATGTTGCCAGCTTCGGGCCGACTCCTAGTTGTTCGCTGATATCTCAAGGAGCACTCACACGCTCTATACACAGGGCCTTTCAAAAAGGATATGTCTTTTAGAAAGTATTATGTTGTCAAAAATATCGATCGCTGCGCCACAGCTCGGTTATTGGAGGATCTAATACATTATCTAGTTTATACTGATTTTCGCTAGAAGTCGGTTGTCTTCTGTTTGCTTGGTTACCATCACATGTTGCAAAATGGCTACTTCGTAGCAGAAATAATTTTGTGTTCTCGAGTTTGTGAATTGTAATTTTGTGACTACAGTGCAAAGATGTTTCTGGTTGTGGTTCCAAACTTATCCTCCGAATTGATGAAATATTCGCAGATGGTATCCACAGTTTGTAGGAACTGGGTGTGTATGTAAAGGAAAGAATCCTGGCCGCTATCGTGAGTCCGATGAAAATGTTGTACAAATTCAAACCGCTTGCCAACCTAGTCATAGTAACTCATAGTGTCTCTCGGGAGTTACAACCGCGCACAACAACAATTTGACGTGCTTTGAAACGTCGGTTGGTTATGAAACCGTACCAATTACAGCTGTTACAAGCTCTACATCATGACGACCAACACAAACGTGTGGCATTTTTTATTAGTTTCAGAACGCTATTGACAGTAATAGGTAACACTGTCGCGCAGCGCATCGTGTTCAGTGATGAAGCGACATTCCACCTTAGTGGGGAAGTAAACAAACACCGTGTTTGAATTTGGGGCCCACAGAACCCATATCCACACAATGAATACGTACGAGATTCAGCCGAAATCAATGTGTTTTCAGAATGAGATTTTCACTCTGCAGCGGAGTGTGCGCTGATATGAAACTTCCTGGAAGATTAAAACTGTTCGAGTCTCGGTCCGGCACACAGTTTTAATCTGCCAGGAAGTTTCATATCAGCGCACACTCCGCTGCAGAGTGAAAATCTCATTCTGGAAACATCCCCCAGGCTGTGGCTAACCCATGTCTCCGCAATATCCTTTCTTCCAGGAGTTCTAGTTCTGCAAGGTTCGTAGGAGAGCTTCTGTGAAGTTTGGAAAGTAGGAGACGAAGTACTGGCGGAAGTAAAGCTGTGAGGACGGGGCGTGAGTCGTGCTTGGGTAGCTCAGATGGTAGAGCACTTGCCCGCGAAAGGCAAAGGTCCCGAATTCGCGTCTCGGTCCGGCACACAGTTTTAATCTGCCAGGAAGTTTCAATGAGTTTTGTGCAATGTCCAACTCATCAGTTCACGGCCTATACTTCTTTGATGGAATCGCGGTTAAGGACCAACAGTACCTTGCGGCATTACAAATCTGGTTGTTTCCGAAACTGAAAGAGGACAACTTCAATTTTCACCCCGTCACTGGAGTTGCCAAGTACGTGAATATCTGAATAAAACTCTACCGAACCGTTGGATTGGACGTCAAACAGCCGGTGACTTAGGATTCTTCAGTTGGCCTCCACGGTCATCGGGTTTGCCGCCCTGTGAATTCTTCCTGTGGGGTTTCATTAAGGACAATATTTATGCACCAACACTACCACAGAACCTACAATAGTTGAAGAACCGGATCCGTACTGCCATAACATAAGAGACGATGGGCATGCTTACCCGAGTATGGGAGGAACTCGAATATCGATGTAATATTCTTCGTGACGCTGGTGGCGGATATATTGACTGTCTGTAATCTAAACTTGAGAGATTCGTAACTTTTTGTTCCAAGTTTCATAGTAGTATAGCTTATTTAAATAAATATATGCGTTCGAAATACATATATTGTCTGTGAAACACCCTGTATATTGTGCAGTAATATTGACATCTGATATCGATTTTGAAGTTTTATGTAATGTACTCAAGAAGAAATTAGACCCTTAAAAATATTGACGCTCGGTTCGTATACTGTAAAATATGTGGAGCATTGTTCCAAAACGTATTAAGTGCAGCTGAGCTCAAAACACAGTTTGCCCCAAACACAGTTTACCACAACTGCGGTATCCTCTTTAATGCTGTTGAGTCAAATCGGGTTATTTCTTTTTCTTTCCCATAGTAACTTAGGGCTGAAAAACATGAATTGTATCATAACTTATTATATACACCGTAGCCGACGGTTCAAAAAGTATTATGTTGAGGACATGTTCCCCAGCCTTCGCTATTTACCCCGCTCTTTTGGTGCCTGTTCCCGCAGTTTTCATGTTACAGCTCACAGTGTGTGGTGTTGCTTGCCTGACTGTGCACTATCGATCACCAAGGAGGGCTGTGTACCCGCGGCAGTGTGATCGGAAGGCAATAGAATGAAAACTGGAGCTCCAAAAACAAGACAGCGTAAAAAGGAGGCTCAGTAAATAATAACAACTGAGATATTTTACGAATAGTCTATTTCAGTTAAATTTGTAATGTCGGTGCATTGATGTGTTATTCGTGTGAGAAAGATTGCATAAATGCATGTTTTTATACTTTGATTGAGCTCTTCTCTCTACGTTTGACTCGAGAATATGAATTTCGTTTTAGGTACAGGTGTATAACTTTGCTTCCGCTGTTTGCTCATAGGTGGCGACAACGGTAAGCAGCGGGCGAAAGAAACAGACCGCAGACGTCAGGCAGTTAGCTTGAACTTCGGTCAACATAACCTCATTCAAAGTTGTTCTTGATTGAAAATGTCAGTTTGCGGTAGGTGTTATGTTTTGTTTCAATATGAAGAGAACAGCCGCCGAGTCTCATCGAATGCTCTCAAATAGGTAGGGTAAGGACGCTATTAGTGTAAGAACGTGTCGTGAGTGTTTTCAACGCTTCAAGACGGTGATTTTAACGTCGTAGACAGGCATAGTGGTGGAAGAGAGAATGTTTTCGAAGATGCAGAATTTGAAACAGTGCTGAGTGAAGACTCGTGTCAAACTCAAGAAGAACTTGCACAATTAGTGGGAGTGACACAGCAAGGCATTTAAAAACGTCTCAAGGCTATGGGCATGATTCAGAAGGAAGGAACTTGGGTCCCGTGTGAACCTGAAACCAAGAGACGTTGAACGGCGTTTGTGTGTTTGTTAAAAGTTGCTTCAGAGGCAAAAACGGAAGGTATTACTGCATCGCATTGAGACCGGGGACGGGAAATGGGTTCCCGCCCGAGGCAGGATTCGAACCTGCGACCGCAGTAGCATCGCGGTTCCGGACTAAGGCGTCTAGAACCGCTCGGCCAAAGCGGCCGGCTTAAAATGGGAAGTCCTACCCCACCGGCCGTATTCTCCAGACATTGCTCCCTCTGACTAGCAGCTATTTAGATCAATGGCGCATGGCCTCGCTGACTAACACTTGCGACCCCATGAAGAAGTCACAAATTGGATCGATTCGTGGATCGCCTCAAAAGATGAACAATTTTTTCGACGCGGGATTCCTACACTGCCCGAAAGATGGGAGAAAGTAGTGGCCAGTGATGGAAAATACTTTGAATGATGCATGTGTAACCAATTTCTTTCATTAAAGCCTCAGATGTTGGGGAAAAAACGGCGGAAGCAAAGTTGTACACCTTGTACTTCAACCTAGATCCACTGTAAAGTATTTTTGAACCGCACTGAAATCTCAAAGAAGCCAAATTCATGTGTGGAGACATCCCAGCATTATATATGGTGAAAGGAAAAGTAAAGCTTAAAGGGCACGAACAATGTGCCACAAGGTCGCAGACTCAGTTATACGATGAAAGTTACACTTCAAAAACTACGAAAAACTGAGGAGCATTATGCAAGAGACCGTAGAAACTGTGGTGTTTACGTGGATCCGTTGCATTTCCTGTTCATGCGGCATATTACATGTTTCTGTTCGCCTTCCTATCTCTGCACCAAGGCTGTCCTCCTAGTCCAAATTTGATGTTTACATTTTCTCTCTAACCTTCTGTTATTGAGACTTCCCATTATCTGGCTAATGTGGCTTCCGTTGTTTCAAGATATCCTAAAGATGTGCCAACCACACAAAACGCGTCATTAGCAGCAGAAAGTAACACAGGATCCCTCGTCTGTGAAAGTACTATGATGTGGTTGCTATCGGTGTACCAGTTTGCCGCTCTTACATTGCAGTCAGTGAACCCGTGTCCGAGGTGCATATCTACTAACTGAGCGTCATTCAGTAATCCATAATGCTTATTGTCACTGTTAACATACAACTAGCAGTGTCGGATAAACAAACACGAGACAGAAGCAAGCAGTACTGAAGACAAGGTTTAGGGCGAAGAGCCAAGTGGAAATTACTGTTGTCAGCAGCAATTAGGCCTATTGTAAGTGAAACAAGGTTTTATACGTAAATAGACTGACGCGGCGAGTGAAAATTTGTACCCACCCTGGGTCTCTTACTTACTAGGCAGGTGTGTTAACCACTAAGCAACCTCAGCCCAGCAGTTCACACAACTGCACGGGTTACCCTGGAGCGGCAGTGAGAATTTGTGTCCAGGGGGGAAGCATGCAAGGGTAATCCGTGCAGTTGTGTGAACTGCTCTGCTGAGGTTGCTTACTGGTTAACACACCTGTCTAGTAAGCAGGAGAGACAGGTTGGGTAGACATTTTCACTCGCCGCTTCAGTCTGTATACATAACATCATATCTGTATGTGACCAGTAAAGTCTCTGAAATTGGTCATTTAATTTATATAAGTACTTGCCTCTGGGTTTGAGGCTGGGTACCCCCTTTACGTTCGATACTGAAGTGCTTTTCCAGAACAGGGAAAAGTAGACTGCGGTGGTAGTGAGAATTTTAATCAAGGAGGAAGGTGTGCCAGGGTAATCAGTGCTGTTGTGTGGACTGCTGTGTCCAGGTGGCTTAGTGGCTAACGCACCTGCCCAGGAAGCAGGGAATCCTGGTTCGATTCATGGCCTTATTACAAATTTCCAGTCGCCGCTTCAGTCTGTATACATAAAATCATATCTTTATGTGACCAGTGAAGTCACTGAAATTGTGTCATTTCAACTGTATAAGTTTGTTTTTAGTCCAGTCAACTAAGCAAAATTAATGGAAAAGATTCTTGTAGTCGGAAATTTTTGTACCCTGGTAAGGGAGTGTGCCATGAAAACGTAGTACAAATCCTGACTGGTGGGATGTGAGTTTGATGGTGGAGGGTGAGGGGAATGACGTTTGAATGTCACTTTTTTTTCCTTTTTCTTGAATAACTCGAAAATCGAAGCTTCTAGCGAAAATTTGTCCCGATACAAAATTAAACTACATTTTTAAGTTAAGAAAAAAAATTCTGTTCATTTTTTCCCCTCTAGTTCTAATGCTTTCAACGTTGTAGGGGTTGGAAGACTCTGGTTAACACATTTAATTTTTGTTCTTAACTCACTTCATTTAACACTAAACATTAACATAGTACCATTTAAAAACTATTTTTAATACCAGTGTTTAAATGGTATAATATTAATGTTTACAGTTAAATGAAACGGGTTACGAATAAATATTAAATGTGTGACTCTGATGTAAAAGCAGTAGAGGAATATTAAGGGACAAATTGTGCTCAGGAGATATAATGGGCTGGAGGTGGAGGGGTTGAAGGGTAGACGCATGAGGGAAGATACGATGGCGGCTTGCGGTCAGGCCTGGAAATTGAACAGTGAGCAGGAGATTCGCCACACTCTTTGCGCCACTACATCACAATAAGCAACCATAAGTGGTTTTTCAAAATTATGCTGACTATTCCACAGCTCACCTTATGTAATACTGACGACGCCGTGCGCAGATATGCCCGGGGGATTGGGGGGGGGGGGGGCGGTGTTTATTTTCCACAGTGTGGGTTAACTATTTTCTCCATATCCGCATCCAGTGACGCCTGTGGGCTAAGGATGACACGCTGGCCGGTCGGACCGTTCGGCCTTCATGGCCTGTTCGGGAGAAATTTTTTTAGTTTTTCTTTAGGGTTAACTATTATACTAATAATATTAACGAAAGAAACGCTTATAGACAGGATCTACGTAAATCTCTGAACACCGTTCTACACTGCTGAAGGGAAAATTGGGGCTTAATCATTGTCTCCAGCAGCTGTAGCAGTCTCTGGGGAAAGGCAAATTCCTCTTCCACATATGTTGTTCACTTTTCAGTATACAGACTGAGTATCCGTCACCAGAATTTCGAACTTACTCGGATCCAACTGCACTAACATCCCATTTTGCTTGACACTGCATGAAATAATTAATGGGCTGATGGAAGCAAGGCTTCTGGTTGACTATGCCAAGTTAGCCCGCCCGGTTGGCCGTGCCGTCTAACGCACGGGTTTCCGGGCGGGAAGGTGCGCCTGGTCCCCGGCACGAATCCGGCCGGCGGATGTGTGTCGAGGTCTGGTGAACCGGCCAGTCTGTGGATGGTTTTTAGGCGGTTTTCCATCTGCCTCGGCGAATGCGTGCTGGTTCCCCTTATTCCGCCTCAGATACACTATGTCTGCGATTGCTGCGCAAACAAGTTCTCCACGTACGCGTACACCACCATTACTCCACCACGCAAACATAGGGGTTACACTCGTCTGGTGTGAGATTTTCCCTGGGGGGGGGGGGGGGGTCCACTGGGGGCCGAACCGCACAATAACCCTGGGTTCGGTGTGGGGCGGCGGAGGGGTGAAGTGGACTGCGGTAGTCGTCGTGGGGTTGTGGACCACTGCGGCTTCTAGGTCCCCGGTTAACATACAATAGAATACCAAGTTATCTCTCTCTTACAAAAACTCAATCCCCTACTATGATTTCATTCAGATGTCTTCTGCTGTGGAATTTCCGCCCGCTTAGCTGAGTGATAACGTGTTTGCCTACCATGCAGCGGGCCCGGGTTTGATTCCCAGCTCGGTTGGAGATTTTCTCCGCTCGTGGACCGGGTGTTGTGTTGTCCTTATCATCACTTCATCATCACCGACGCGCAAGTTGCCCAGTGTGGCGTCACCTGAAATACGACTTGCACCCGACGGCCGAACTTCCCCGGATGGGGCCTCCTGGCCACACGATCTTTTCATTTTCTTTTTCCTGAGAAATATTCCAGTAGAGAGTTATAACGTACAGTTTGTAGAAGTGGAGGGGGAAAATAATACAGGGTCATTCATAAGTGCCTTCAGGGTTTCAGCAGACTACTGTGTGACTACTACAAGATAGGCAGAAAAATTACACACACCAATGGTCGGCGCTTCTAGTTTTGATGCGTAATATGAGCCGTGGCGTAGTTGCAGATCGCTCCACTATGGGGCAAGCGTGTCAGAACAAAGTGCAAGATAAAGCGTTTTGTGTCCTTGAATTCGCTAAATGTGAGTGAACTGTGACGGTCCAGCGACGAGTTCATATCAAATATCAGCTGAAACGTCAAACAGAATAAGCAAAGCGTGGGTGGTACAACACATCCCGTGACAACAGCTGCTCGTGTGGTGCAAAGGAAACAGACCGGAGCCGTCAGCGAAGGTGCAGAGTGAGCGTGAATCATTCATCAGGAGCATGAAGAAGTAAACGACTCGCGCGACGAAACCGCAGATAGCGCAGTCAACTGTCGAGTGCATTCTACTCAAACGCCTGCGTGTTAAACCATGCCGGCTGCATTCGTTACATGCGCTAACTGCTGACAGTGAGCTTCGCTCCGACTTTTGCAATGACTATCATTGGTTACTGGTGGCAGACAGTTTTTAACAGAAGCTTGTTTTCATTTATCTGGAGAGGTGACTCGTCATAACGTGCGTGTGTGATGCACAGAACTTGTACACGAGATTACGTAACGCATTCCTGACTTACCTAAAGTTAGCGTCTTTTGTGCTGTGTCCTTGTAAAAAGTTTATGGAGCTTTTTCTTTATGGAAAAAACTGTGCCAAGTTTCGAGTACCTGGACATGCAGCAGTAATGGCTTATGACATAACTACGGCAAGGCAGTGGAGGCTTAATTTTGCAACGAGACGGGGTTCCAGGACAGTTTCTTTCAGACCTTCATGATAACCTCGGTGCTGAAGCGCCTCAGCGTTGCACTGAATGTGCTTCCCGTAGTGACTCTCCTTCAGTGGCTGCCACGGTAATCTGACTGAAGTATACTTGATTTTTCCTTACGGAGTTTATGTCAAAATCGTCTGTTGCTGCCTCTCCTGCCACTTAATTTCGAAGAGTTTCAAACGAGGACAATTAATGTGGTCGCTGATATCGTCCACGATGGTTTGCAGCGGGTGTGACAAGAGTTTGACTATCGCACTGATATTTGTAGCGTCAAAGACGGTGCCCGTAGTGAGTACCTGTCTGTTTTCTGTATTTCTTGTAGTTTTCGCTCAGGCCTCTTCTGCCACCCCAGAGGTACTTATGAATAATCCTGTGTATCATTCATAAGATTTAGCTTATCATGATAGTAGTTTGTAATATTTCTAGCTTTGCGAGACATAATATTCAATCCCAAGCTCAACTTTGCGGCTGAGACAGAACACATCTTCTGATTTATGACGTAAGAAGTGAAGTGAGGTGTAGGCACAATATGGTAGAACGGATTGCAATTCCTTGTGAAACTGTGTCAATTTAGTCGTTGGGTAATGTGATTGATTGCGACAGCAGGAGATGTAGGGATTAGCCTTGGGCCAGCGTGCCAAATCTCGGATTTTCATTTATTAATATGTAGAAAAAAATATAAATCAGATTTAATCAACAATTGTAGCAGCTATTGTGTCAATAATAAGCTGCCATAGACGCAATTCGCATTTCATTTCTACAGCCATTTTTAATAACATTAGAATTACGATATGCAGACGAATCACTTCGTGCGTTATCAGCTCCCGCCATACATACGCACCCAGTGAACGGCTTAGCGATGCCCAGTTCAATTTTCAATTCAGCTCGAGAGGCCGCGTGGTCTAGTTTGCAGTGTAATGGCTACACGATAAAGGTATAGCTGGGCGCCGTATATGAAACCATCTTAAGAAATCGCGATTCAGTGAGCAATACGGAGTCGAAGAGAGTGTAGGACGTATAATTTAATCTCAGAATGCTATGTCTGTAGTACGTATTATTTTACTGTTATGCCGGCCGTTGTGGCCGAGCGGTTCTAGGCGCTTCAGTCCGTAACCGCGCTGCTGCTACGGTCGCAGCTTCGAATCCTGCCTCGGGCATGGATGTGTGTGATGTCCTTAGGTTAGTTAGGTTTAAGTAGGTCTAAGGGACTGATGACCTCAGATGTTAAGTCCCATAGTGCTTAGAGCCATTTGAACCATTTAGAAATGTTATGTTTGAGCTACTTTACGTCTGAATTTGTAGCTGTACGTTTTTATCCTCTTTTTAGCAAGTTATCGCTTTCTCTGTTTGCTATGTGATTAATAAAAAGCCGTCTGCATCCCGCTTGACAATGGCTGTCCGTTTAGTAGCTTAGTGAGCGTTAGCCAACTTACTAGAAAGTTTCACAGATTCGACTGAAAGACAACGGATCTGTGACGTGAGTGCTACTTCTGTGCAGGGACAGGAATGTCATTTGAAGACGGCAGGTGGGTAAATATTTACAGAATGTCAGTATTCCGCACTAATGCTCCAGAGTAGAGACAGGCTCCTCACACGCTCTGCATTGGCAGTACAAGTTTGGTCAGTTACGCACGATATGTGGTTGCACAGAGGACCGCATCTGCAAACTAAATTTTGCACTGGACCCTTACTGACGTCATTTTCAGTTGCTAAAATTTTAATACGCTCTCATAGGATAGTATCGCCGTAGGTTATGCACTCTTGTACATTAATATGCGAACACTACTGTACTATGCTTCACTACATCTTATCGGGTGTGGCTAGAGCATGTGTATTATTTTGCATATGTTACGATAGTGAGCGTGTGGGATGTGCTGGAATCGACCTGGACAAGTTACAATTTTAAGTTTATTAAAATAAAATGAAACCAATTCAGAATTTTACACCTGACTCTCCCCAATTTACAGTAGCAAAAGTGAACAGCTACAGAAATGACGCTCATAAAAAATAATGTAATTAATCGTAGCCAAAAGTCGAGGCATCTGTCACCCATACAAAGTTGATTCAGAACGTAATGTCAGTGACATACTTTTCAGCTACACGCTCAATTTTTTTCAGGATATGTAAGTATTTTTAAACTTAAATTATTCTGACATCAAGGAAACTTGTTTTTCTTAAAACAACACCTATGAAAAGGTAAATTTTAAACTGGACTAATATGCGGTACCAACAATGCTTTACCACTTTGACACAACAGTTGATAGCCACATGTGGACACTCTCCATAAATCGTGTAACAGATTAAATGTAATGTAGTAACGTAGTAATCAGTTATTAAAATTTTAATGTCATTTGACAGTGCTCATAACAGGGCAGAACCTGTTATTCCTAGTCAAGTGGACAATCAATGAACTTATACTGTACACACATGCAATTAAAAAGCAATGTGGTACTCTATTCTAGGATACAACCTCCTGCCACATGCATTGACAGTTTATGAGGATCAGAATCACACCTAAGAAACTAGGGGTATTAGAGGTTGTTATGCACTAGGGTTCGTCTCAGTATCCTGTAGAACCCCGTCCTCCAAATCTGGTGTACGCACAGACCGCCGCCTTTCTCCGCGTTCGTCTGTGTGAAAGAACCCATGATCACACAAACGCCAAAAAAGGGCTTGAAATGTTGTGTGGTGTGGTTGGTTTGGATTTTTTTGGTATAACCGTGCTACCTCTTGACCGTTTACATCTGCTTGGCCGTACACAAAGATCATCACGGCTTGTTCCCCGAATGAATACCGGACGCAGCGTCATTCACACAGCCTGCAACACGGAAGGAACACACTAACTTTCATTCGTCAGCTCCATCTACCGTGGCAACGACGCATTTCCGGATACATGTTGACAGGACGTTTCTTTCTTCATTTCTAGTCAGGAATTCGTCCCTGCAGTTTAAGTTTCGCCATGCCATCTTGCTTCCTTGTTGACTCTTCGCCCACTGCCCTCCAGCTTCGTGCGCATGCCTTACTCAGCCGTTGGTGAAAGAGGCTGCTAGTCGATCCCAGTATTGGCCGCAAGACGTCTCTGAGATCGGTACCTACAGCCGTCACAGTAACGGCTCAGGATCGTGTAGTCGCACTCAGTCTTCACGCCTGACCCCCGTCCAACAATAGAAAGGTGACAGGCCTTCCGCTCCTTGGCGCATCTTCCACACTCGTTCCCAGAATGAGATTTTCACTCTGCAGAGGAGTGTGTGCTGATATGAAACTTCCTGGCAGATTAAAACTGTGTGCCGGACCGAGACTCTAACTCGGGACCTTTGCCTTTCGCGGGCAAGTGATTTACCACCTGAGCTACCGAAGCACGACTCACGCCCGGTACTCACTCACAGCTTTACATCTGCCAGTACCTCGTCTCCTACCTTCCAAACTTTACAGAAGCTCTCCTGCATACCTTGCAGAACTAGCATTCCTGGAAGAAAGGATATTGCGGAGATATGGGTTAGCCACAGCCTGGGTGATGTTTCCAGAATGAGATTTTCACTCTGCAGCGGAGAGTGCGCTGATATGAAACTAACGAAGCTCGAGCCGCGGTATTTGACTTGCATACCCACGAAGGGTCACCATAAAAGTAGTTGGTATTGTTTGTGCGAGACATTACGGTAACTATCTCGGGCTGGCGACTTTGCAACCGCTCCTCGTACATGGAATCTCCAACAGCAACCTGATTTATGCTTATATTAGATGTTAAACTGCGGGTTGATGTGAAAATATCTAAGGCCCATTCTAGGATAATATAGCATATTGGAAACTTTAAATGGTTCCTGGTTGGTTTGATCCCTTTCTCGGTTGCATAAGTACACTACTAGCCATTGAAATTGCTACACCACGAAGATGACGTGCTACAGACGCGAAATCTAACCGACAGGAAGAAGATGCTGTGATATACAGATGATTAGCTTTTCAGAGCATTCAAATAAAGTTCGCACCGGTGGCGACATATACAACGTGCTGACATGAGGAAAGTTTCCAACCGATTTCTCATACACAAACAGCAGTTGACCGGCGTTGCCTGGTGAAACGTTGTTGTGATGCCTCGTGTGAAGAGGAGAAATCCGTACCATCATGTTTCCGACTTTGATAAAGGTCGGATTGTAGCCTACCGCGATTGCTGTTTATCGTATCGCGACATTGCTGCTCGCGTTGGTCGAGATCCAATGACTGTTAGCAGAATATGGAATCGGTGGGTTCAGGAGGGTAAGACGGAACGCCGTACTGTATCCCAACGGCCTCGTATCACTAGCTGTCGAGATGACAGGCATCTTATCCGCATGGCTGTAACGCGTCGTGCAGCCACGTCTCGATCCCTGAGTCAACAGATGGGGACGTTTGCAAGACAAGAACCATCTGCAGGAACAGTTCGGCGACGTTTGCAGCAGCATGGACTATCAGCTCGGAGACCATGGCTGCGGTTACCCTAGACGCTGCATCACAGACAGGAGCGCCTGCGATGGTGTACTCAACGACGAACCTGGGTGCACGAATGGCAAAATGTCATTTTTTGTGATGAATCCAGGTTCTGTTTACAGCATCATGCTGGTCGCATCCGTGTTTGGCGACATCGCGGTGAACGTACATTGGAAGCGTGTATTCGTCATCGCCATACTGGCGTATGACCCTGTGTGATGGTGTGGGGTGCCACTGGTTACACGTCTCGGTCGCATTGACGGCACTTTGAACAGTGGACGTTACATTTCAGATGTGTTACGACCCGTGGCTACCCTTCATTCGATCCCTGCGAAACCCTGTTGCAGGTCCTGTACGGGCCTTTCTGGATATAGAAAATGTTCGACTGCTGCCCTGGCCAGCACATTCTCCAGATATCTCACCAACTGTCAATGGTGGCCGAGCAGCTGGCTCGTCGCAACACGCCAGTCACTGCTTTTGATGAACTGTGGTATCGTGTTGAAGCCGCTTGGGCAGCTGTACCTGTACACGCCATCCAAGCTCTATTTGACTCAATGCCCAGGCGTATCATGGCCGTCATTACGGCCAGAGGTGGTTGTTCTGAGTACTGATTTCTCAGGATCTATGCACCCAAATTGCGTGGAAATGTAATCACATGTCAGTTCTAGTATAATATATTTGTCCAGTGAATACCTGCGTATCATCTGCATTTCTTCTTGGTGTAGCAATTTTAATGGCCAGTAGTGTAACTCCAAGATGCAGATACAGAACCCCCGTATGAGGTAGTAGTGGAACGTCGCCCGTTCCTCCTGCTTCCAATTACTTTATCGGGTCGGTCGTGTCCACGAGAGCTGCGAAGAAGAGTGCGGGGCGACCGCGGGGGCGGTGTTCCTTGAAAGGCGGCGCCGCGGCCGCCTCGGCCGGTCGTTAGGCGCGGCCCAGGGCTCGTTACGCGCCAAATTGGCTCCGGAAGCAATCGCGGGGCTGCCCGCCGGCGGCCGTGTGTTCCAATCTCGCGGCCGTCCGCCAGACGGCGAGTTAAGCGCGCGCGCGCTCACACGCCGCCGCCACTCTGCCGAGTGGACCGGGCCGAGCGCCGCCGAATGAATATTGCAGCGCCGCTTTCTTCCATTACCTGCGCCCGCGCGCCTTTCTCCTGCCGAGTGCACTCTCCTTATTTTCTTCGCGTCCACCTCTACCTCCCCGTCCCTACCGTTCCAGACGCCGTCGTATACCGTTGTGTTCGCTCCTTCAGCCACCAACGCAAGCAGCCCTTTTATGTCGAGTTTCTTTCAGGCAGCCTCTAGCAGAGGTCCGGCGTGCCTCGAGGCAGTGTGGTAGGACCGCTGCTATTTACGATACACACTGCTACTCATTAAAATTGCAGCAGCGGGAAAGACAACTAACGAAATTTTTCTTATTGTCCTTGTTGTACAGCATACCAAGTCCACGTGATTACATTTGTAGGTGATTCGGGGGTGTACAGGGTAATTTATTACGCACAACTACCAGCTCAGGGGGCAACAACGGCTTTAAGGGGGGGGTAGGACGTTAAACGGGCCGACTTGGAGAAGGAGAGGCACCACACGACATTTTAATTTCCACTGTCTATACTTTTACAAATAAATTCATGAAACTGTGTCAACACGACCAGGAAGGATTCTGGATTCAAACTCATAGCAATGTACGTTCAAAAGTATAACAAAATAAATTTTTTTACGTGTGAAATTTCATCGTTTTTTCACTTACTATTAGCTGCATTTGTTGCTATAGGTACACTTTTCTTCACAAGTAAGAGAGATTCTTCGATGAATTTTGCACAGCATACAAACCATACTTACAGGTGTATGAAACTCTAGAATTTATTTAATTAATGATAAAATGAATGAGCTGTTACATTTTAAACTTCATGTTTAGGAAAAAACCCAAATTTTATGGTTAATTATCACAATTATTAGCACAGTTTTTAATAGATTTGGAAACTTCTACAGTTTCATACACCCGTAAGTATGGTTTGTATGCTGTGCAAAATTCATCGAAAAATCTCCCTTACTTATGAAGAAAAGTGTACCCATAGCAACGAATGCAGCCAATAGTAAGTGAAAAAATGATGACATTTCACATGTACGTATATATATATATATATATATATATATATATATATATATATATATATATATATATATATTTTTTTTTTTTTTTAACTTCCACCGCTATGAGGGTGAATCCTGAACCCTTCCTGGTCATGCTGACAAAGTTTTTTGAATTTATTTGTAATAGTATAGACAGTCGAGATTAAAATGTCCTGTATTTATATCTACATCTACATTTATACTCCACAAGCCACCCAACGGTGTGTGGCGGAGGGCACTTTACGTGCCACTGACATTACCTCCCTTTCCTGTTCTAGTCGCGTATGGTTCGCGGGAAGAACGACTGTCTGAAAGCCTCCGTGCGCGCTCTAATCTCTCTAATTTTACATTCGTGATCTCCTCGGGAGGTATAAGTAGGGGGAAGCAATATATTCGATACCTCATCCAGAAACGCAACCTCTCGAAACCTGGCGAGCAAGTTACACCGCGATGCAGAGCGCCTCTCTAGCAGAGTCTGCCACTTGAGTTTGTTAAACATCTCCGTAACGCTATCACGGTTACCAAATAACCCTGTCACGAAACGCGCCGCTCTTCTTTGGATCTTCTCTATCTCCTTCGTCAACGCGATCTGGTACGGATCCCACACTGATGAGCAATACTCAAGTATAGGTCGAACGATTATTTTGTAAGCCACCTCCTTTGTTGATGGACTACATTTTCTAAGGACTCTCCCAATGAATCTCAACCTGGTACCCGCCTTACCAACAATTAATTTTATATGATCATTCCACTTCAAATCGTTCCGCACGCATACTCCCAGATATTTTACAGAAGTAACTGCTACCAGTGTTTGTTCCGCTATCATATAATCATACAGTAAAGGATCCTTCTTTCTATGTATTCGCAATACATTACATTTGTCTATGTTAAGGGTCAGTTGCCACTCCCTGCACCAAGTGCCTATCCGCTGCAGATCTTCCTGCATTTCGCTACAATTTTCTAATGCTGCAACTTCTCTGTATACTACAGCATCATCCGCGAAAATCCGCATGGAACTTCCGACACTATCTACTAGGTCATTTATATATATTGTGAAAAGCAATGGTCCCATAACACACCCCTGTGGCACGCCAAAGGTTACTTTAACGTCTGTAGACGTCTCTCCATTGATAACAACATGCTGTGTTCTGTTTGCTAAAAACTCTTCAATCCAGCCACACAGCTGATCTGATATTCCGTAGGCTCTTACTTTGTTTATCAGGCGACAGTGCGCAACTGTATCGAACGCCTTCCGGAAGTCAAGAAAAATAGCATCTACCTAGGAGCCTGTATCTAATATTTTCTGGGTCTCATGAACAAATAAAGCGAGTTGGGTCTCACACGATCGCTGTTTCCGGAATCCATGTTGATTTCTACATAGTAGATTCTGGGTTTCCAAAAACGACATGATACTCGAGCAAAAAACATGTTCTAAAATTCTACAACAGATCGGCGTCAGAGATATAGGTCTATAGTTTTGTTCATCTGCTCGACTACCCTTCTTGAAGACTGGAACTACCTGTGCTCTTTTCCTTTTCCAATCATTTGGAACCTTCCGTTCCTCTAGTGTCTTGCGGTACACGGCTGTTAGAAGGGGGGGGGGGGGCAAGTTCTTTCGCGTACTCTGTGTAGAATCGAATTGGTATCCCGTCAGGTCCAGTGGACTTTCCTCTGTTGAGTGATTCCAGTTGCTTTTCTATTCCTTGGACACTTATTTCGATGTCAGCCATTTTTTCGTTTGTGCGAGGATTTAGAGAAGTGCGGTCTTCCTCTGTGAAACAGCTTTGGAAAAAGGTGTTTAGTATTTCAGCTTTACGCATGGCATCCTCTGTTTCAATGCCTTCATCATCCCGGAGTGTCTGGATATGCTGTTTCGAGCCACTTACTGATTTAACGTAAGACCAGAACTTCCTAGGATTTTCTGTCAAGTCGGTACATAGAATTTTACTTTCGAATTCACTGAACGCTTCACGCATAGCCCTCCTTACGCTAAGCCCGCATCTCGTGGTTGTGCGGAAGCGTTCTTGCTTCCCACGCCCGGGTTCCCGGGTTCGATTCCCGGCGGGATCAGGGATTTTCTCTGCCTCGTGATGGCTGGGTGTTGTGTGATGTCCTTAGGTTAGTTAGGTTTAAGTAGTTCTAAGTTCTAGGGGACTGATGACCATAGATGTTAAGTCCCATAGTGCTCAGAGCCATTTTGAACCTCCTTACGCTAACTTTGACATCGGTTAGCTTCTGTTTGTCTGAGAGGTTTTGGCTGCGTTTAAACTTGGAGTGAAGCTCTCTTTGCTTTTGCAGTAGTTTCCTAACTTTGTTGTTGTACCACGGTGGGTTTTTCCCGTCCCTCACAGTTTTACTCGGCACGTACCTGTCTAAAACGCATTTTACGATTGCCTTGAACATTTTCCATAAACACTCAACATTGTCAGTGTCGGAACAGAAATTTTCGTTTTGATCTGTTAGGTAGTCTGAAATCTGCCTTCTATTACTTTTGCTTAACAGATAAACCTTCCTCCCTTTTTTTATATTCCTATTAACTTCCATATTCAGGGATGCTGCAACGGCCTTATGATCACTGATTCCCTGTTCTGCACATACAGAGTCGAAAAGTTCGGGTCTTTGTTATCAGTAGGTCCAAGATGTTATCTCCACGAGTCGGTTCTCTGTTTAATTGCTCGAGGTAATTTTCGGATAGTGCACTCAGTATAATGTCACTCGATGCTCTATCCCTACCACCCGTCCTAAACATCTGAGTGTCCCAGTCTATATCTGGTAAATTGAAATCTCCACCTAAGACAATATAATATGCTGAGAAAATTTATGTGAAATGTACTCCAAATTTTCTCTCAGTTGTTCTGCCACTAATGCTGTTGAGTCGGGAGGTCGGTAAAAGGAGCCAATTATTAACCTAGCTCGGTTGTTGAGTGTAACCTCCACCCATAATAATTGACAGGAACTATCCACTTCTACTTCACTACAGGATAAACTACTACTAACAGCGACGAACACTCCACCACCGGTTGCATGCAATCTATCCTTTCTAAACACCGTCTGTACCTTCGTAAAAATTTCGGCAGAATTTATCTCTGGCTTCAGCCAGCTTTCTGTGCCTATAACGATTTCAGCTTCGGTGGTTTCTATCAGCGCTTGGAGTTCCGGTACTTTACCAACGCAGCTTCGACAGTTTACAATTACAATACCGATTGCTGCTTGGTCCCTGCATATCCTGAATTTGCCCTGCACCCGTTGAGGCTGTTGCCCTTTCTGTACTTGCCCAAGGCCACCTAACCTAAAAAACCGCCCAGCCCACGCCACACAACCCCTGCTACCCGTGTAGCCGCTTGTTGCGTGTAGTGGACTCCTGACCTATCCAGCGGAACCCGAAACCCCACCACCCTATGGCGCTAGTCGAGGAATCTGCAGCCCACACGGTCGCAGAACCGTCTCAGCCTCTGATTCAGACCCTCCACTCGGCTCTGTACCAAAGGTCCGCAGTCAGTCCTGTCGACGATGCTGCTGATGGTGAGCTCTGCTTTCATCCCGCTAGCGAGACTGGCAGTCTTCACCAAATCAGATAGCCGCCGGAAGCCAGAGAGGATTTCCTCCGATCCATAGCGACACACATCATTGGTGCCGACATGAGCGACCACCTGCAGATGGGTGCACCCTGTACCCTTCATGGCATCCACATCTAGAATGACTCCCCTCGGTATGCACACGGAGTGCACATTGGTTTTCTTCCCCTCTCTTGCTGCCATATCCCTAAGGGGCCCCATTACGCGCCTGACGTTGGAGCTCCTAACTACCACCCTCTGCGACCGCCCGGATCTTGCAGACTGAGGGGCAACCTCTGGAACAGGACAAGCAGCCATGTGAGGCCGAAGATCAGTATCAGCCTGAGACAGAGCCTGAAACCGGTTCGTCAGACAAACTGCAAAGGCCTTCCGTTCAGCCCTCCAAAATGTCTTTCGCCCCCTGCCACACCTTGAGACGACCTCCCACTCTACCACAGGTGAGGGATCAGCCTCAATGCGGGCAGTATCCCGGGCAACCACAGTCTTAGTCCGATCGGGGGATGCGAGGGACGAGCTGGCCGTCCCCGACAGACTCCCATCCGGACCCCCACAGTGATGCCCATTGGCAACAGCCTCCAGCTGTGTGACCGAAGCCAACACTGCCTGAAGCTGGGGGCGAAGGGATGCCAACTCAGCCTGCATCCGAACACAGCAGTTGCAGTCCCTATCCATGCTAAAAACTGTTGTGCAAAGAACGTCTGAACTAATCTACAGAGAGCGCAAACAAATCAACACAAAATTTAAACGGTTATTAAAATACAAGATTGCCTAGTAAATGCAGTAATGCTGCTACTTGCGCACTGCTGACACACTGCTCGGCGGCGGAAGGAGACTACGCGATTTTACACTATTCAGGTTCTAAAACGCGATGCTACAACTCTCAAATACTATTATACGCCCGAAATTTATGAATTAAACAATGCAAGTACCAAAAACACGCAAAGAAATTAAGAATTAAACTATGTAACAAATGAGTGCGCTAGGAGTATACGACTTGCTGCTGCAGCTGCTTATCCAACGGCGGCAGGGAGCATACTGACTGTGACCATCCGACACTGGCCGTTCAAAACAAAAACAGAAGACAAACGACTAGTCGAATTTACACTATTCAGGTACTAAAACGCGATGCTACAACTCTCAAATACTATAATACGCCCGAAATTTATGAATTAAACAAAGCAAAGTACCAAAAACACGCAAGAAATTAAGAATTAAACTATGTAACAAATGAGTGAGCTAGGAGTATACGACTTGCTGCTGCAGCTGCTTATCCAACGGCGGCAGGGAGCACACTCCTGCTCCTAGTCGGCCAGTTTGACGTCCTACCCCCCTTAACCAAGTTGGGCATATAGTCGAACTGACAAGGGGAGGCTACAACGCAAGAATCACCATTTTACTTCAGACGTTGTACACTTTCAATACTCCATTAGAAAACATAATGGCGCAAGTAGTAAGGCGTACTACTTAGGCAATTTACAGAAAATCACAAGAGAATTTTCATTCGTCAATGACATACCTGTGCGTTTTTACCTTAAGCTTGAGCTGGCGGCGTTCATGTGATTAGCGTTCAAGCTGTGTAATTCGTTGGGTCGCTGGATCGAGTTCAGCTCATGTTTTTTTTAATTTGTATTTTTTTTCAACACTGGTAATGTTTTTTCGAACTTATTACGTTTGATAGGTAACAGGATGAAAAGACACATGTATTTCCCTGCCCTTTTGTTGAATTTCCAACGTCATTTGGCTGTTTACTGAATTTCATTATTACAACAAATATTATGCGACTTTTATTTGTATTGCCAAGCAAAAAACTTTATCACCGCCGCCAAATTAGTTCATATTTGACTGGCAACAAACGTGAAATTGCTTCTAAAAGTGGTTCAAATGGCTCTGAGCACTATCAGACTTAACGTCTGAGGTCAACAGTCCCCTAGAACTTAGAACTACTTAAACCTAACTAACCTAAGGACATCACACACATCGATGCCCGAGGCAGGATTCGAACCTGCGACTGTAGCAGTCGTGTGGTTCCAGAATGAAGCGCCTAGAACCTCTCGGCCACAACGGCCGGCGACATTGCTTCTCTTGAACATGCCGTTAAAAGTCAGTCAATCATATGTCGCTACTTTTAGGCACCGAAATTTACGAAAATGTTGCGCTACGCATGGTTTTCATTCACATTTTCGGAACAAAGAAAAAATTTTCAAAATATCAACGAGATTTGTCGTTCCTTAGAAACTCGGAAGATTTCTCGTGCATACGGGCAAACTGCATTCATCCTATGAAGTAGATATCGTTTCCATATCTGTGTGGAACATTTCGTCCTGCAACTTGTAACGTTGAAAATACATCCGACCATTAATCGTACATTACCCTCATATACTGTCATACTGTAACTCATTGTGGCACTAGATTCGGCGATCTACCTACACAGGGCCTGAAGGCTAACCACATAGGCGCCACCATCTCATGCTCAGGATCTCAGCGCACCGGTACGTCACTGCTACGATTTTCTCGAAATCGCCTACATAGTACATCTTATTCCGTGCACATTATGTTGTCCTAACGGAATATTGAAAGTGTAGAATGTCTGAAGCAAATTCGTGATCCGAACCTCGCAACCTTCACTTGTGAGGTTTGATAAGGTGTGGCTCGTGGTTTCAAACCTGGGGAAGGCTGTGACATTTATCATATGGAACTATGGTGCCAGGACTCCATAAAAAGTTTACAGAATGTTACACTTTTTCTTTTCATAATCAACTGCCAAATAACACCAGATGCTAATTCCAAAGTAAGATCTACAACTAGCTTGTTTATCCGCCGGTGTTACAGTCCCCGACGTTTAATCACAAGAAACCGTATTTCAAATGTGGCGTTCTGGAGAGTCTTTATGAGGTGCATGCTAGTTTAGTTGCGTGCATAATGGTTTTCGTATTTCAGTTCTGAATTTGCGACATTTATTGTCTTCCATTCGTATTCAGTCCACGGCGTCTATGAGTTCGCGCGATGAAGCAGCGATGTATCCGTGACCTCATTCATCTTATGCTTCTCTTGGCTAAGTCACACCGAGCAGCCGCCACGTTGATTTAAGTATTTGAGAATCTAACATGCCGTTTTTCGTCGTTTTCGTATTTATACTGACGTATTACGGAAACATGTAGTTCGAGCAATACACCACATTATACACTGAAGAGCCAGAGAAACTGGTACACCTCTCTAATATCGTGTAGGGATCCCGCGAGCACGAAGAAGTGCCGCAACACGACGTGGCATGGACTCGTCTGAAGTAGTGCTGGAGGGAACTGACGCTATGAATCCTGCAGGGCTGTCCATAAATCCGTGAGAATACGAGGCGGTGGAGATCTCTTCTGAACAGCACGTTGCAAGGCATCCCAGATATACTCAATAATGTTCATGTCTGGTGAGTTTGACGGCAAGCGGAAGTGTTTAAACCCAGAAGGGTGTTCCTGGAGCCACTCTGTAGCAATTCTGGGAGCGTTGGGTCTCGCAGTGTCCTCCTAGAATTGCCCAAGTCCCTCAGAATACACAATGGACATTAATGGATGCAGGTGATCAGACTGGATGCTTACGTACGTAAAACCTGTCAGAGTCATATCTAGACGTATCAGGGGTCCCATACACTCCAACTGCACACGCCCCACAGAGCTTCTACCAGCTTGAACAGTCCCCCACTGACCTGCAGGGTCCATGGATTCATGAGGTCGTCTCCATAACCGTACACGTCCATCCGCTAGATACAATTTGAAACGAGACTTGTCTGACCAGACAACGTGTTTCGAGTCATCAACAGTCCAATGCCGGTGCTGACGGACCCAGGTGAGTCGTAATACTATGTGTTGTACAGTCATCAAGGGTACACGAGTGGGCCTTCGCCTCAGAAAGTCTATATCGATGATGTTCCGTGGAATGGTTCACACGCTGACGCTTCTTCATGGCCCACCATTGAAATTTGCAGCAATTTGCGGACGGGTCACACTTCTCTCACGTTGGACGATTCTCTTCAGTCGTCGTTGGTCCCGTTCTTACAGGATCTTTTTCCGGCCGCAGCGATGTCGGAGATTTGATGTTTTACCGGGTTCCTGATATTCACGGTGTACTCGTGAAATGGTCGTAAGGGATTATTCCCACTTCATCGCTACCTCGGAGATGCTGTGTCCCATCTCTCGTGCGAAGACTGTAATACCACGTTCAAACTCACTCAAACCTTGATAACCTGCCATTGTGGCAGCAGTAACGTATATAACAACTGCGCCAGACACTTGTCTTCTATAGGCGTTGCCGACCACAGCGCCGTATTCTGCCTGTTTACATGACTCTGTATTTGAATACGCTTGCCTATACCTGTTTCTTTGGCGCTTCAGTGTAGATCTCCCGCAAGATGTGTCATTTTTAGCGTCATCTTTAGTAAGCTTTGTTGTGCTAAGTTGTCGGGAAATGTGACGTGACAGGCTAAACTTATTACATTGTATTGTGCCGTTTTCAGGCTGTAGCGTTTGATCTTTTGTGGAAGTAACTGTAACAGACTATCAATGGAGCTCCGACTAACAATTTTCTCTAGCAGATCAGTCACCTGAGAATATTCTGTCTCAGGCGCCGGAGTTCGACCTTTTTGCAGGTGTTTCGTAGCCTGGTAAGAAATTGTTTCACAAAAGGGACAGTAGGGAAGCCACGGGTAACGAAAGTCGGGGTAATTTGGCGAAACATATATTCATAAATGAACATATGAATTTAGAGGTAGATCTGTCACAAGTATTCATAATTTGTTACACACGGAACGTAGCCGCTGGGCGAGCATACTTGCTATGGGACAAGTTGAAAGTACACGGGATCACTCACAAACTCGTCTTCAGTATGAAGACCAGTCCCCAGAGAGAGCACAGTAGTGAAATAGCGTTTATCACTATAACCAGAGAAACTAACTGTGTGTCACAATAATTGTATCTTGGAACTCTTTCATTTGGTCCGTGTTTGCATAGAAAAACAATAATAGCAGAAAATTGAGTCTTCCTTGATGCAAAACACCTTGTTATATATTTATTTCTTTATTCTCCCAAACTGGTTTCGGCGACATCATCAGTTTTTTTGTTTTTTTTTAATCGAAAACATGCAGAAAATAGCGCATGGTTATACAAACACAGTAGCACGTTATTACATTTTTACTATTCGTTTTTTAAATGTAGTTTTCTATGGACACTTTTATACTACCTTATTTATTTTATGTTACAGCATGGTTTAAGCAATTATTGTCGCTGTCTGCGACAAATTTTCTCTGTGCGCTTTTTGTTTCCGTTGCCGTTTTTTACTTAGCGAACATCATGTCATCTGCAGACATGTGATAGGCTGTTAGTACACAAAGTACTAAAAGTTGAACTTCGTATGTCAGCAATATATACTTTGGGTTGTGGTAGTGTTGTGGAAAACCAGTTATTTGTTGTGTACTGAGCTGTTACGTAGCTATTCGTGTACTCACGTTCGTTGGATGGTATGTGATGCTTTTATAGACAGAAAAACAAAACATTCGCACTCTGTTTCTGATCCAGAACATTACGCCATCTTGCTGTTCGCATGTGTCGCGTGAGGTGTATCGCGTGTGGCGAGAAAGGCTATGAAAAATTGTAACGCGAATTACGACGACTTCTGTTCATCATTTATGTCTCTGTGAGTGATGGGGAAGTGGTTCTTTTGCGTGTGTGTGCTTTCTGTTCTGTGTCGTTGGTCAGTTCTCTCAGAGCGGTAAAGAGTGTGTTGTTACAAATTGTTGTGTTTTCGTTTATTACATTTTTCCCTTCGACTATAGCCTTTTGTATGTAGTAATTTTCTTCTATTGTTAGTTGTCTGTATAGACTGTTGCTGTTTCTCAGAATTTGTAGATCGTTTCCGATATTAGTGGGATGGTTTTTGTTCATTAGATGTTCTGCAAAAGTTGAATGTGTGCTGTCACTCTTTAAAGCCCTCATGTGCACTGTGTAACTCGTTCGGAAATTTCTGCTTGTTTGTCCTATGTGTCACGCTAACAGCAACAGAGGTCGGCCAAAATACCTGTCAACGCTACTTGCCGGTCTGCAGCGCTAGCATCTTGCTGTACAGACGTAGCGCTAACGTAGTCACGACCGTCGTAATTGCGGAGTGCTTCAGAAACAGCACGAGTGGTCCTGGATGACTAAACCGGTGTAATTCCCAGGGCAATGGGAAGCACTAGCCATTAAAAGACAGTAACTGCCGTACACTAAACTTCGCTATGTTGACTCCTCTAGAAACTGCAACGGAACGGGCCTGGAGAGCTGCTCTCCAAGTTATTTAAAGGATCAGTCAATAAGCTACAGTGCATCCCAGCGGTACACGAAAGTGTCCTCGTAGCCAACCTAACGGAGCCGAGAGGTGGAACAGTTCCTGCTGTTCTGGCCGGCTGGAGTGGTAGAGTTCCGCCCCCGGGTGCCCTGAACTCGCGAGAGTCCTCAGAAATGAAATGAAATGTCGTGTGTCTACGGCCTCCCGTCAGGTGCACCGGTCGCTGGGTGCAAGTACTTGTAGTTGACACCACTTCGGCGGCTTAGTTGTCGATGGGGATTAGATAATGATGAAGACAACACAATACCCAGTCCCTGAGCACAGAAAATCTCCGACCCAACCGGGAATCGAACCCGGGCCCCGTTGCATGATATTCTGCCGCACTGACCACTCAGCTATCGAGGTGGACGGAGTCCTCAGAAGGCGGGACAACCGTGTGTACTTCCGAGACAGAGTGACTCCAACGACTATTTGAAATAAAGGCCAGAACAGCAGGCTAAATTTCGCAATCTTGGGGATTTTTTACTTTAATTAAATCGGAAATGCTAAAATTATCCTGCCCCTGTTAACCGTCGGTACTCAATGTAGTCAACACATCGGTAGTATCTGCAGTCTTGGAAAATTAATTTAATGGTGTTAATTCAGTGATCAAGTTTGATGAATTACTAATTAATTATTCGAATTGTCGAAGTTAGGTATCAGTTGGAATTTTATATGGAATTCGAATTGTGATCAATATTAACGGAAAAATTTTATTTCTCTTTCTTTCCTTGTGTGATGACTGGTCTGGACAGATGTTGTGGCCTTGCCACGTGCTTTACAAAGTCACTGCATCACAAGTTTTTTTTTCCTTTATTGTAATTTAATTCCCATGCCCCAGTCTACAGCTCTTCAGCCATTAACAAAAATACAAGGGGAACTCTTACATAAAAAGCAGGGATAAAAAGGGAGACATAAAAATACAGTAAATGGCGATGATGGGAGTTAAAATATACAGTAATACAGGGACATTGGGGGACAATTAAAAAGTCGACATAAGGTTAAAAGTACACACCTGGCAATTCGTTGCGTACTTAAAATCACTGGAGTCAAACACAAGGTAAAAGTGAGCCACAGTATAAAATTCACACACAGCGAAACACTTAAACAAAAAACCACAGTGGAAACGACGAAACACTCACAAAGAATAGATAAACACTGGTAGGAGCCTGCCGAGGGACTGGAGGTTGGAGAGAAGGGAAAAGAAGGGGAGGGAGGATGGTGGGAATTGGAAAATGGGGGGGGAGCACCCCAAGAGGCAGGAAATGGGCAGGTTGGGAGAGGGAGAGGGAAGACACGGTAGGAAAGACTGCAGAGACACTGAAGGCTCTAAGCACTATGGGACTTAACATCTGAGGTCATCAGTCCCCTAGAACTTAGAACTACTTAAACCTAACTAACCTAAGGACATCACACACATCCATGCCCGAGACAGGATTCGAACCTGCGACCGCAGCGGTCGCGCGGTTCCAGACGGAAGCGCCTAGAACCGCTCGGCCACCAGCAGCCGGCAGACACTGAAGGTGAGCAAGGGAGAGGGAGGGGTGTAGGAGGGGAAAGCCACTCAGGAGAAGGAAGGGGGAGGAGAGGGAGCCCTGAGGAGGAGGCAGGAGAAAGTTGTGGTTAGAGTTGGTAGGAGGGTTAAACGTCAGGGCGAAGCTCATATCCTGGAGGGGTAGGTGCTGCAAGTTGTGTTGGGAAAGGAAGTGGAGAGTGTGGAGATGGAGAGAGGGCGGGACACAACGGTATAGGCACAGAAATGGGTTTGGGTTGGAGAGGAAGGGGGACACCAGGGGGTGGGGGTGGGGATCGAGTCGGTGGGGAATATACAGAGTGCAGATGTGTTCATGGAAAAGGAGAAGGTGGGGAAGAGGATGAGGTTGTAGACGATGCGTGTGGGGGGCAGAAGGTGGATACGCAAAGTGAGGTGGAGTGCATGGCGCTCAAGGATTTGGAGGGCGTTATAGAACCTGGGAGGAGCGAAAATCCAAGCAGTGCTGACGTAACAAAAATTGGGGCGAATCAAGGATTTGTAGGTGTGAAGGATGATGGAATGATGCAGTCCTCATGTCCGGCCGGGCAGGTGTTTCAGGAGGTGGAGTCTGTTGTGGGCTTTGTGTTGGATGGTAGGGAGATGGGGTGTCCAAGTGAGGTGGCGGTTGAGGGTGAGGCCAAGGTATTTGAGGGTAGAAGAGAGGTGGATAGGATGGCCATAAATGGTTAGGTAGAAATCATGGAAGGAGTGGGTGGTGCGGCCTATGATGATCGCCTGGGGGTTGATACGAAGGAACCACTGTTTACATCAAGTGGTGAACTGGTCAAGGTGGGTGTGGAGGGTACGTTGGGACTGTTGAAGGGTAGGATAAAGGGCTAGGAAGGCGGTGTCATCAGCAAATTGGAGGAGATGAACAGGCGGGGTAGGTTTGGGCATATCAGCAGTGTACAGGAGATAGAAGAGAGGGGAAAGGACGGAGCCTTGGGGCACGCCGGCGGAGGGATAGAAGGTACGGGAGTTCGAATTATGGATAGTGACATAGGAGGGACGACGGGAGATGTAGGAAGCAACGAGGCGGACGAAGTTGATAGGGAGAGCGTAGGTCTGAAGATTGAAGAGGAGGCCGGGATGCGGGCCACGGTCGTAGGCGTGCACTACAAGGCTCACGGCATATTGTAGTTATTCACATGAAAATAAAATATACGAGAACTCAGATACAAGAAAGTTACATAAATAAACATGCTAATAACGCACAGTACCATGTAAATGCCGTAAGGAAGCAAAGAAATTCTTAGCAATTGAAGGTGATGGCACATGTTCCGCGCCCTTATTTCCTTCATCATACATGAAAATGTTGCTTGGTGGTGATACGAGTGTTACCTTACACTAGTGCACTCTAGCGATATATTTACAAACTTAACACGCCTTTCCTACTGTGGATAGCATTACCAACGCCGGAAACAAAATGGTACTTAAACACTATCGAAATATTAATACTCGTATTAAACGTCAATTAATGACGCTGCAAAGCAGTGTACCACCAGCATTGCCAAATCAAGATTAACATGCCGATCCCGTGAACAGAAGAGGAGTTTATTTTCACAAGTTTTAAACTGAATAATGTAATTGTTGACTCAGGGAAAGTTTTTATTCCCATTACGGGCTGCAATTTTCAAAAATCTGAAGCTTGAAATACTAAACTACGCAACAAATTGTCAGGAAAATAGCTGAATAGTACCGAAAAAGAAATTAATTAAATCTGGCGTAAACTTCCCATCATTCCTCTGTATAATCACTCAAAAACAATACTTAATTCAGTCATTTCGTTAATAATAGGTTACGTGAAGTTTGAAAAAAATACCCGGAGGACAGTAGTGTTGCTGCGGTTGTCAGGTACCCGCTGACTAGCTCATACAACTAAGTGAGGTGTTTTCTTGTACGCTTTTTCATATTTGAAGTATTTAAGTTGCTAAAATTGATTTTGCACATCATTCATCCAGTTTATCGAAATGTGCCAATTTTCACTTTCGACAGGCGCCATCCTATTCGCTGTTTCAGTAATTCATGTACTGAAACTGTTTTAAACAAAACAGTACAAGAGCAAACAATCGTGAAAACAAGGGGGTTATAAGTGAGCGAACTGCGGACGAAACATCACGAAGGTTGGCGAAGCGCCGCAGTTGTTTTCTGTCGCTGACCGTATCGCTGGCATGCACACCGTCAGTTCAATTGTCGGCGTGTTGGTGTTCACTTATTCGGTTATTGAAAGTGTTGTAATTCAGTAAGGTGGCAAGAATTTTGGATAAGTATAAGAGGCAGTCGTATGAAACCGAGACAGATGAAGGAACAAAGTAAACAGTTTAGTGTTTGAGAAGTAATCGCCATAATTGGTAATATATTATCCCACTGCGGGACAGGACGATCAGTGCTTTCAAGGGAAAATGTTTGCGGTCGCCTAAGCAGTCATGATTGCGCCCAGGTGTGCACCTTTTCGTCCAAAGCAAATGGACAGCGACGAATGCGTTTGTTCAGTGCTCTGAAAATATGGAAATCGCCTTGGGAGAGACGTGTAAGGGCTTCCCAGCGAAATTTTGCAGCGTACGCGAAATAACCTTGGGAACATGTGGGAGGGTATAACCAGCAACAGAATGATACCCTCTCTCAGTATATATCTGCGTTTCACCTTACGGCGCGCTCCAGTTTTTGCAAGAATAAAAAAAAAAAGAAAGAAAAAGGAGCAGGAAACAAGCGTAGTTCTGTCGCCCCCACTCGTCACACGATTTCGCCTCTGGCGTGACTGCACATCCCACAAACAATGTTATGAGCCATTCGGAATCAAAACTGCGCGTCTTACCATGAGACATATTTTAGTGGTCATATTTTCAATGTCTAAGGGAGGAAACTTTTGTAACGTGAAAAATAAGATAATCTGTATCGCAAGACCAAAATACACTTATTTCTGTGTCGTGCCTTATCACTAAATTTCGCTGTCCATAAAATAATTACGCTCTCTGAATAACCCAGGTTTTCTACTGACCTGATAGTGTTGTACAGTTGTTCAGTCTTCAAAGTGTAGGACTGGGTTTTCAATTAAGCGTCCAAACCAAAGTGGAACAGAACAAAGTAAACGTCTCACTAAAGCCACTTTCCACAATCAGCATCACTTCTGCATTCAGCCAGCCCAACATAAAACACCACTCTGATTACATTTTCAAACGATGATGCTGGTACGTCAGTGTCATAACCTGGCTTTTGCCGAACGTATTCTTACATAGGCTTGTGCTTCGGTGTAGAAAGTTGATTGCGTAGCGCAGAGTTAAGTCTGATGATGAAATGACGATCGTCTGACATTACTTGTCGCTTTTCACTTTGCAGTATTACAAAATCAACACTCTTGTCGTGTAGAGCTTATATTGCCTAAAGAAGTACACATCAGGAAATTGGCAATATTTTGTTGCCTGCGTCACTTACACCTTGAATAGGTCACCATTCATGTGGATATCGTGGTAATACGCGCAGTTTTGCACGTGAATGGCTCATGCTACTGTTTTTGAGATGAGATATTTATGTTTGAGGCCCATTTCCGTGCGTGACTGGCCGTTCGAGGTTACGAACTTCCATTGTCAGTCACGAAGGCTTATCTTCTTGCTGCACACATCGCCGGAGCCTGGTATGAGAGCACCGGTTGCTGGTGTCTACGTCACAGTAGCTGACTCTTACCCCCTTGCTTTCCACTCTTAACGCATTTCTCGGATATCTCTGCCAAACGTTTTAGCACCAAATGTACTCATGTTTGAAGATTTCTCGAATGTACTTAATAAAAGTCCCAAATTCAGTGGTATGCTACAACAGTTTAATTTGGACTACAGGGTTAATACAAATGATTGAAGCGATTTCACAGCTCTACAATAACTTTATTATTTGAGATATTTTCACAATGCTTTGCACACACATACAAAAACTCAAAAAGTTTTTTTAGGCATTCACAAATGTTCGATATGTGCCCCTTTAGTGATTCGGCAGACATCAAGCCGATAATCAAGTTCCTCCCACACTCGGCGCAGCATGTCCCCATCAATGAGTTCGGAAGCATCGTTGATGCGAGCTCGCAGTTCTGGCACGTTTCTTGGTAGAGGAGGTTTAAACACTGAATCTTTCACATAACTCCACAGAAAGAAATCGCATGGGGTTAAGTCGGGAGAGCGTGGAGGCCATGACATGAATTGCTGATCATGATCTCCACCACGACTGATCCATCGGTTTTCCAATCTCCTGTTTAAGAAATTCCGAACATCATGATGGAAGTGCGGTGGAGCACCATCCTGTTGAAAGAAGAAGTCGGCGCTGTCGGTCTCCAGTTGTGGCATGAGCCAATTTTCCAGCATGTCCAGATCCACGTGTCCTGTAACGTTTTTTTCGCAGAAGAAAAAGGGGCCGTAAACTTTAAACCATGAGATTGCACAAACACGTTAACTTTTGGTGAATTGCGAATTTGCTGCACGAATGCGTGAGGATTCTCTACCGCCCAGATTCGCACATTGTGTCTGTTCACTTCACCATTAAGAAAAAATGTTGCTTCATCACTGAAAACAAGTTTCGCACTGAACGCATCCTCTCCCATGAGCTGTTGCAACCGCGCCGAAAATTCAAAGCGTTTGACTTTGTCATCGGGTGTCAGGCCTTGTAGCAATTGTAAACGGTAAGGCTTCTGCTTTAGCTTTTTCCGTAAGATTTTGCAAACCGTCGGCTGTGGTACGTTTAGCTCCCTGCTTGCTTTATTCCTCGACTTCCGCGGGCTACGCGTGAAACTTGCCCGCACGCGTTCAACCGTTTCTTCGCTCACTGCAGGCCGACCCGTTGATTTCCCCTTACAGAGGCATCCAGAAGCTTTAAACTGCGCATACCATCGCCGAATGGAGTTAGCAGTTGGTGGATCTTTGTTGAACTTCGTCCTGAAGTGTCGTTGCACTGTTATGACTGACCGATGTGAGTGCATTTCAAGCACGACATACGCTTTCTCGGCTCCTGTCGCCATTTAGTCTCACTGCGCTCTCGAGCTCTCTGGCGGCAGAAACCTGAAGTGCGGCTTCAGCCGAATAAAACTTTGAGTTTTTCTACGTTATCTGTAGTGTGTCGTGACCATACGTCAATGAATGGAGCTACAGTGAATTTATGAAATCGCTTCAATCATTTGTAATAGCCCTGTATTTACAACAAATTATACATCAAATTGAAGGTAAACTAACATATTTTTTCTTACAAATGTTCAGTATGTGCACCTTTGGTTACGTAGCACACATCCATCTTAAAATACAGTTCTTCCACTGAACCTAGAGACCTGACAATACGAACTGTTGCGAATCAAACGTTAGCAGTGGTACTACGGGTACACACATCTCTAACACGTCTTCCACTCACGTCACAGCTTCGACGTGCACTGCTTGACTGGGCAATCAGAGGATCACTTGGAAGATGGAATGGCGGGGCGTGGTCTCCAGCGATGACAGCAGATTCTTCCTGCACGTAAGTGATGGTCGTTTGCGCATAGACGTAGAATTGGTGAGCGCTATGTCAGAAAGCTTTCTTCCAAGACACACTGGCCCCACGGAGGGCCTTATGGTCTAGAGTGCGATGAATCAGAACTCTCGTTTACCTTTTGGTGTTTCTCGAGGGGTTGCTAAACAGCAGTCGGTATGTACAGAATGTTTTAGATTCGTTCTGTTGCCGTTGTTGCAACAAGATAATGCTTGCCCACATTCTGCCCGTGAATCTTGAAGCAACTTCCCTGGCTAGGATGATATCCGAAATTGTCTCGAATCAAGCTCGTGTGGGTTACGATGGGACGAGAAGTGACTGGTGCGAATCGTCAGTCAACAACTCTTACAGAACTACGGGAACAGTTCGAGCAGGCGTCGCATAACGTATCCCAGGACAGTAATCGCCATCTGTACAGTCGACTGGATACCGCAGTCAGCGCGTGCATTAGAGCTCGTAGAGGTTCAAATGGTTCAGAGCACTATGGGACATAGCAGCTGAGGTCATCAGTCCCCTAGAACTTAGAACTAGTTAAACCTAACTAGCCTAAGGACATCATACACATCCATGCGCGAGGCAGGACTCGAACCTGCGACCGTAGCGGTCGCGCGGTTCCAGACTGTAGCGCCTAGAACCGCTCGGCCACTTCGGCCTGCAAGTAGAATCTAACAAGTAATGAAACAACATATCACGAATCACTTGACTTTTAATAAACTGCGATGTCTGGCGAAGACCTGGCGCAGCACGCCCAAAACGCTCTCCCGAACCGTCCGCTGCCAGCCGCTTCAACGGACGCAGGAAGGCGCGCCGATCTCCCGTCTCACGGCGTCGCAGCTCGCACCGGCCAGACCGATGTCGTGGGTTGCCTCCTGTTGCTCTCGTGTCGCCCGCGAAGCCACTACCCCTCGCTATCCGGCGCGGCCCACTGGACTGACGTGGCGACCTCAAATGCGCCGACGGTCAAGACGGACAAGTCATCTTATGTCCCAGTGCGCGACCGACCATCCGATCGATCCAACCGCCAATGACCATTGCCTGAACAAACTCGAGCAGACTGGCGGCCTAACACATACTCGCACTCCGGACGACAGACAGACACTGACTGCCCCACACTGAACCGGCTGACCAACTGACCAGACGCCGAGACTGACCGACTGCCGAGCTCATAGCGCCCCTTAAATGCACGTTAACAGGCAACTTTTCCCCTTTCCCACCAAAGGGAGACACCAAAGCTGCGATTGCCACAGCGGCGCCACCGCCAGAAACGGAAGGCGACTGCTTTACACTACGCGCTGCGGCGCGCTCTTCAAAACAGCAATTTTTACCACGGCTCAGTTACATCTAAAAGAGTGTGCTAATTTTTTTCGGCAGTGTATTTTTGAATCTTCATGTATGAGTTACCATGTAAGTGAACGAATGATCCTCCACAAGCACAGACGCATGAGAAACACGAAGCCTGCTTCAGCACGGAGCTGCTGCTACAGTTTACAATGCACAGCGAGAGAGGCAAATGAAGTGTTAACATGAACGGAGCGCAGAATAGCAGCTAACAAAGAGGATAGGACCGCCTCAGGTACCACCGACCGCAACTGCTGTTTTCGAGGAAGCAGGCGGGCAGGAGCAGACAGGAGCAGACTCTGCTCTGAGCTTGGAACGGCTGGGCTGACTCGCTGTTTGGTGAGCGCCTGCCGGGAATTGTGCGGGAGGTAGCATTTAATTTGCATCCCAGTCGCGGCTACAGAAGTAATCAGCGGCCGACTGCGCCGCAAGAATTGGCCGCCCAGCGTTCCGCGAATAGCGGGAGCGTAGCAGGTGCGCCGTGGGGACGCAGCCGTAACGCCAATTCTACGTTTTTTTGTTCCACATTCAGGGGGTCGTTTCGCGGTTACCAAGGGGACCGAAGACGAGTTCTACTCGAGGGGGTGGTGCCGATTTTGGCCATGGTGGCGTAAAAATTCTGATCAGAAGATTCCGCTCTTCTTCTTCTTCTTCTTCTTCTCTTTCCCCGTCTCTTCTGTGGTTCATCACTGTTATGCAGTTGAAGTAATGTTAGTTTTAGTTGGTGGCCACATGCCATTTGTAACCACTCCTGGAACGGAATCTACTGGTGCTCAGCTTAAAAGAGGTTCCATCACTTGGTTTATTTTATAAGTAATATTTTATTACATCGTAAGTTGTTATAAATGACAGCAAGTGTTGGAAACGACGTCAGTCCATTTTTATGCACTTGTCCACACGTTTGACAATGTTCCTGGCTACTCTTCTTAGTTTGACACTCTCTTTTTTGTTGATGGCTTTCGTACTGTTTCTCTTTAGTTCCTATACGGTATGTGGATTGCTCCTGTAAACGACATTTTTGAAATACCCCAGACAAAGAAGTCTGGACTACTAAGCTCAGGGGATCGTGGCGGTCACCAGCCTGTAGAAGTGATTCCTACACCAAAAAAATCCTGTAGCATCAACATAGTAGAGCGAGCTTTATGGTAAGTGGCGCCGTCCTGTTGCAACTAACAGTCACGAATGGCTCTGAGCACTGTGGGACTTAACATCTGAAGTCATCAGTCCCCTAGAACTTAGAACTACTTAAACCTAACCAACTTAAGGACATCACACACATCCATGCCCGAAGCAGGATTGGAACCTGCGACCGTAGCGGTCGTGCGGTTCCAGACTGAAGCGCCTAGAACCGCTCGGCCGCACCGGCCGGCTCCTATTATTCGTCGCCGTCAAACTGCACACCATACGCCAAGTTTTCGTGGTAGTAGGGGAGATTAAATGAAAGTGTGCGGGTTGTGATGACCCCAGGTCCAGTAGATCTAGCTGTTAACATAGCCGTCAAGATGAAACCAAGCTTCATCCGAGAAAAACACTTATTGTACAGTACCAATGTTGCTTCTAAAGAGGATCTTGAACCATTGACATTAGTAAATCCTTCTGGCGTAATCAGCATTATTCAGCTCGTGAAAAACACCTGCATGCTGTACGGATAGCATCTCACTATTGTTCTCAATGCAGTGTGGAGTTACTGTCTCTCCCACGGGGACACAGGTAAACAAGAACAAGGGTTTATTCCGACCTAGCAGGCATACGTCAGGGACGTGAAGACTATGCCACTGATAATGCCTAACGACGGACGTTGAGCATTCGACGTAGTTGGCCGTGAGGTACATCTCGGGATATAGCTGGCAAGTCGTAGGTCCCGCTGCAGTGGCTTCCGACCGGGATGAGACAGACTGCTAAAATCCAGCGCATGAATTGGCTCAGAGCTCAGGAGAAGCGAACTGCCGATGTGTTGGCTTGCCCCGCCCTAAGGAGGCAGGGCGCGAAGGAATTAATCCTGATCCAGTTCCGCACACCTGACACGGCGGAGAAAATAGGTTCCTGGCACGGAAGACCTTGTCCTGCCGTCTGTCGTACTTGTTGTGATGACGCATTCCGGAGAGTAAACGCCTCATACATATGCAAACCCGTGATGCTTCAGTGCCTGATGCGTTGCCAGTCGCCGGAGACAGAAGTGAAATGTTGGTTTCCTGGTTTAATCCACGCAGAGATTTATGGGGAGGTGTTGTAACTGCTGCTTTAATATCCTGAATGATCTGTGTCGTTAAAAGTGACAAAGTCTGACACGTTTCTTGTCTAAAACTGAGTCTGTTTCACAAAAAAATTTTAACTTCTGAATAACGCTTTTCACTGGTGCTTCCTTTTCAAATTTCTCCGTGAAATTTCGTCGACACACATTTTGAGATTTCCCCACAGAATACGTTTAAATTAGAAATACCTGTTGTTCAACAGTTAAGCGTATTTTAACGAGCATAATTACGCTACTTTATTGAAAAGCCAATGCTCAACAGTGACTGGAACTACTTAAGTGCGTAGGCAACAAACAGCCCTCCTCTCTAGCTCCAGGCGTAGCAAAGAAATAAACATTATTTGACCCATCTCTCAGCAATATATGTATTTCAACAACAATGTTTATATAGTGTAAACTACGAGGGGCGTTTGAAAAGTCCGTGCAAAAATAAAAGCTGCTTACGTGTTTGGGGTAAGCCTTTTTTATTTTTCGACATAGTCTCCATTTGGACTTATGCACTTCGTCCAACGCTATTCTAATTGTTAATCCCTTCCGAATAATAGGAATTATCCAAGTCTGCAAAATAGATATTAGTTGCTGGAATCACCTCCTCGTTTGAATAAAAACTTTGTCCTGCCAGCCATTTCTTCAAATTGGGGAACAAATAGTAGTCTGAGGGAGCCAAGTCTGGAGAATAGGGGGGATGTGAAACGAGTTGGAATCCTATTTCCAATAATTTTGCGGCTAAAACTGCTGAGGTCTGTGCTGGTGCATTCTCGTGATGGAAGAGTACTTTCTTGCTGTTCAATCGCTGGCGTTTTTCTTGCAGTTCGGTTTTCAAACAGTCCAATAACTATGAGTAATATGCACCTGTAATAGGTTTACCCTATTCCAGCTAGTCGATGAGGATTACCCTTGCGAATCCAAAAAGACAGTCGCCATAACCTTTCCGGCCGAAGGAATGGTCTTCGCCCTTCTTTGTGCAGATTCTCCCTTGGTAGCCCGTTGTTTAGATTGTTGTTTGGTCTCAGAGTGTAGTAATCTATCCATGTTTCATCCACAATGACGAAACGACGCTTAAAGTCCTTGCAGATTCTTCTTCAACAGCCGCAAACCATCCTTGCAACACTTCACACGATTCCGTTTTTGGTCAAGCGTGATCAGTCGCGGAACCTATCTTGCGGGTAGCTTTCTCATGTCCAAGTGTTTATGCAAAATATTATGTACCCGTTCATTCGAGATACCCACAGCACTACCATTCTCATCGGTCATCCATCACCATATCATGGATTTTATCAATGATTTCTGGAATCATAACCTCCACAGGCAGTCCAGAACGTTCAGAATCACTTGTGCCCATATGGCCACTCCGAAAATTTTGAAACCACTTTTAAACTATTCTAATCGAAGGTGCAGAGTCACTGTAATGTTTATCGAGCTTCTCTTTAGTTTCTTGAGGCGTTTTGCCTTTCATTAATTAATGTTTAATCACCACACGAAATTCTTTTTCGTCCATTTTCTTGTCAATCACACGACTTCCTTGATTCACGCGAATGCCAAACACAAAGAAATAGACCAATACGGCTGAAACGTGGTGTGCGTTCGTTCCAAAGATGCTACTAACTAAATATGACCTCTTTACCCGCCGGTGGTGCCATCTCTCGGACTTTGTACGGACTTTTCAAACGCTCATCGTATTAAAGGATGGAATCTCTTTTAAGGTGAACGTTCAGTATGCACGTCATCTGTCTGCGTCTAGAGTAAATCTGCGTTCAGGTCTGAGAACGTTTCCGAAATGTTTCCTTAATTTGTATCTGGGGCGGGACGTGGGGATCAGCGCGGTATTTATGCAGATGGAAACCGCCTAAAAATCACATCCAAGCTAGCCAGCTCAGCAGCCCTCGTTGTTAATTCGCAGGACATATTCTATCTCGGGCAGGCTTGTCTCTCCGTACGCCAAAAGTGGCACTTTAACGCAGTCGGCTATCCGGGCAGATCAGACTGTGTACAGATGTCATTAATCAAACCTTAGACATCGCCATACTGTGTTACGCGATGACCAGTAACACACCCATCCGTGATGTTATAAGGAATCGAATTGACATATATTATGCGGCTTCAAGTATCTGATTACTTTACAAATTATTTAACGTGTTAAATGTCTGACGTTAAACCATTGTGCTTGAGGACGCAAACACTAATTACACTGAGGTGACAAAAGTCGTGGGATAGCGATATATGCACATAGAATATGGCGGTAGTATCGCGTACACGAGGTATTCAACGACAGTGCATTGGCGGAGTTGTCATTTCTACTCAGGTTATTCATGTGAAAATGTTCCCGACGTGATTACGGCCGCACGATGGAAATTAACAGACTTTGAACACGGAATGGTAGGAGGAGCTAAGGGTATGGGACATTCCATTTCGTAAATCGTTACGGAATCGAGTATTCCGAGATCCACAGTGTCAATAGTGTATTGAGAACAGCAAATTTCAGTCATTACCTTTCGGGAATATTACTTTGAATGGAGAACCCCTAAATCGGTAGACAGTTACGCTTATTGAGGGAGTGAAATATCTACTGATGGAAGAATAACCAACGAAATTAATAGGAGGTTTCAGAAGGGAGGCTATTTCCACCAAACAATAAAACACCTGATTTAGAATAAGAAAGTTTCAGAAAAAGCAAAACTCCTTGTGTATGAGTTATTACTTCCCTACTGTCACCTACGGAGAAGAAACATGCACAATGACAGAAAGGGACTGGAGCAGACTGCAAGTAGGGGAAATGAAATTTCTCAGAGCAGTTAAGGGAAAGACAAGAATGGACAGAGTAAGGAGCGTAGATATTAGAAAGAACTTTAAACAAGAAAGTATGAGAGAAGAAATCGAAAAAGAGAGATTAAGATGGTATGGGCACGTTAACAGGATGCATGATGTCCATTATAATTATCCGGACTGTTATGCCGTGGTCGGTTGATGAATTCTGTGGTGATTCCCAACGTTTCGTCTCCGACTGCGGGAGACATCTTCAAGGGGGTCCGTAGCTCGATGGAAGGTCCAACACACACACTGGCTCGCTTAGGAATCACCACAGAATTCATCAACCGACAACAACATAACAGCCCGGATAATTATAATGGACATGATACACTCCTGGAAATTGAAATAAGAACACCGTGAATTCATTGTCCCAGGAAGGGGAAACTTTATTGACACATTCCTGGGGTCAGATACATCACATGATCACACTGACAGAACCACAGGCACATAGACACAGGCAACAGAGCATGCACAATGTCGGCACTAGTACAGTGTATATCCACCTTTCGCAGCAATGCAGGCTGCTATTCTCCCATGGAGACGATCGTAGAGATGCTGGATGTAGTCCTGTGGAACGGCTTGCCATGCCATTTCCACCTGGCGCCTCAGTTGGACCAGCGTTCGTGCTGGACGTGCAGACCGCGTGAGACGACGCTTCATCCAGTCCCAAACATGCTCAATGGGGGACAGATCCGGAGATCTTGCTGGCCATGGTAGTTGACTTACACCTTCTAGAGCACGTTGGGTGGCACGGGATACATGCGGACGTGCATTGTCCTGTTGGAACAGCAAGTTCCCTTGCCGGTCTAGGAATGGTAGAACGATGGGTTCGATGACGGTTTGGATGTACCGTGCACTATTCAGTGTCCCCTCGACGATCACCAGTGGTGTACGGCCAGTGTAGGAGATCGCTCCCCACACCATGATGCCGGGTGTTGGCCCTGTGTGCCTCGGTCGTATGCAGTCCTGATTGTGGCGCTCACCTGCACGTCGCCAAACACGCATACGACCATCATTGGCACCAAGGCAGAAGCGACTCTCATCGCTGAAGACGACACGTCTCCATTCGTCCCTCCATTCACGCCTGTCGCGACACCACTGGAGGCGGGCTGCACGATGTTGGGGCGTGAGCGGAAGACGGCCTAACGGTGTGCGGGACCCTAGCCCAGCTTCATGGAGACGGTTGCGAATGGTCCTCGCCGATACCCCAGGAGCAACAGTGTCCCTAATTTGCTGGGAAGTGGCGGTGCGGTCCCCTACGGCACTGCGTAGGATCCTACGGTCTTGGCGTGCATCCGTGCGTCGCTGCGGTCCGGTCCCAGGTCGACGGGCACGTGCACCTTCCGCCGACCACTGGCGACAACATCGATGTACTGTGGAGACCTCACGCCCCACGTGTTGAGCAATTCGGCGGTACGTCCACCCGGCCTCCCGCATGCCCACTATACGCCCTCGCTCAAAGTCCGTCAACTGCACATAGGGTTCACGTCCACGCTGTCGCGGCATGCTACCAGTGTTAAAGACTGCGATGGAGCTCCGTATGCCACGGCAAACTGGCTGACACTGACGGCGGCGGTGCACAAATGCTGCGCAGCTAGCGCCATTCGACGGCCAACACCGCGGTTCCTGGTGTGTCCGCTGTGCCGTGCGTGTGATCATTGCTTGTACAGCCCACTCGCAGTGTCCGGAGCAAGTATGGTCTGACACACCGGTGTCAATGTGTTCTTTTTTCCATTTCCAGGAGTGTATTTCCGGCCGTGAAAGTCTACATTTTAGGATGCGTGAGCAGACTCTTCCCAAAATTATGGAAGAACTAAAGATGGATGGAGAAAGGGAGAAAGACCTATAGGGCGCCCAAGAACACGACGGAAAACGGGAGTGAGAATATCTGTGGAAAGGAGAGGTGTGACCTGGCAGCAAGTGGAGGAAGAAAAGTGGTGGGCGGACCGAGCCAAATGGAGAGGACTTGTCGGCACCCAGACACGGCAGTAGCTGGCGCGAGATCCGGCCTGGTCAGGTACATACCTGTCATGACGAACAACGCAGTGGCCGACGGCCGTCACTTAACGATCGAGAACAGCGGCGTTTGCATAGAGTTGTCAGTGATAACAGATAAGTAACACTGCGTGAAATAATCGCAGAAATCAATGTGGGACGTATAACGAATGTATCCGTTAAGATAGTGCCGCAAAATTTGGCGTTAATGAGCTATGGCAGCAGACGACCGACGCGAGTACGTTTGATAACAGCACGGCATCGGCTGCAGCTATCTCCTGAAGTCGTGACCATTCGGTTGAAGCCTAGATGACTGGACAGCCATGGCCTGGTCAGATGAACAGATTTCAGTTAGTAAGAGGTGATGGCTCGTGGGATTGTGGGCCACTGCGGCTGCGGCGGGGACGGAGCCTCTCCGTCGTTTCTAGTCCTCCGGTTGACATACAATACGAGGTGCATTCAAGTTCTAAGGTCTCCGATTTTTTTTCTCCGTACTGGAAAGAGATAGAAATATGCACATTGTTTTAAAATGAGGCCTCGTCCATTGTCAATACATCCCAGAGATGGCAGCTCCGCACGGCAGATGGAATTTTACCGCCAGCGGCGAGAATGAGAACTGTTTTAAATACTTAAAATGGCGACGTTGTCCTTACTTGAACAGCGTGCAATCATTCGTTTTCTGAATTTGCGTGGTGTGAAACCAATTGAGATTCTTCGACAGTTGAAGGAGACATGTGGTGATGGAGTTATGGATGTGTCGAAAGTGCGTTCGTGAGTGCGACAGTTTATTGAAGGCAGAACATCATGTGACAACAAACCGAACAACCTTGGGCTCGCACTAGAGATGGGCAAAACTGGTCTTTTCAGAGATCGGATCAGAACTGTTCACTCCCTGAAATGAATTAGCTCTTTTTCATGACTCACCACTCATTTACAATAGAAAATAAATGGAAGGCACATTGCCCTTTAAACTTGGTTTATTCCAGTACTATACCAGTATTTTGATCTTATTTGATCCTATTTTGAAGTAACACAGATAATGAGTAAGAATTTTGTATTGTTTATTGAAATTTCCATGATATGGCAAAGTTTTTGATTATTGATTTATTTTGCACTATCATGGTTTTTTGGGTGATCAGAAAATGTTGTAACTTGAGATTTACATTAAAAATATATTTGGCTATAATGTATTAAAATTTCATTAACCTCATACAAATACATCGCAAGCCATATATTTTTAAAGTGAACTTTTCCTTCCGAAGACGCCTAAAATCGCAAAATCCGTACCAGAATAAGAACAAAAAATATAAATTTGACTGTAAAACGAAAGTGCTGCATATAGCCTTACGCAGAATAAAACAAGGAAAATATTGGTGTATCACATTTTGCGATATGTTTATCGGTTCGCTCGTAATTAAAGCGTAATTTAGAGTGTCCATAATAAAAATCCTATAGTAAGAGGAGTCGTCAGGAACCTAATCTGATCAGTTTAAACAAATAAAAATAAAATAAAAACAAATGATGTATACATAACATAATAATGTAATATACATAGCGGTATTACTACGAAGAACAATATCCAGTAGAGACGAACTCCGATGCAGAAGCACTGAGTCGAGCAGGTCGAGCCTCGAGCTGTATTACTGCGTGAGCTGAGACCGCAGAGACCAGAGTGACACCTGAGTTCCTTTGCTCAACGCTCTGGCTAGAGTCGAGAACGGTGGGGTGAGCGTTGAGCGGGCGAGTTCCGGGGGCGGGGGGAGCGGTGAACGGCCACCAGTCACCCGCTCCGAGACAAATCGTCCGTTCTCTTGCGAGCAGGTTGTTGCAAGTAGTTCCTATGTTATCCGCTAGGTGGCTCTCTGTCCTGTTGCTCACATCAACTGCCCAGGGGCAGGACGTGCGACTGAAACGATCGCCGACAGAGTGCGATGCGAAGTTAAGCTGCGCCAGACACTGCACGCGGCAGACAACGCACAGAGACAGCACGGCATATGTGAAACACAAAATCCAATGGGGCACTGTACAATGGAGGCAACCAAGGTAGAAGCAGGGCAGAGACCGGCGCTGGCTGTGTTGTGTGGCGTGCACTGTGCTGTGGCGTGCACTGTGCTGTGACCAGCAGAGGCGCTGCTGATATGCTCCGTCTCTCTCTCTCTCTCTCTCTCTCTCTCTCTCTCTCTCTCTGCCGTGGGAAACGTTTGGAGCTACCGTTCTTTTTTTCTGAATCACTGATTGTTCACTCCTTTGAAAGATTCAACTCTATGAATCAGTTCAGGAGCGGATCCCCCATCTCTAGCTCGCACGAGCCGGTCTGACGACATGATCGAGAAAGTGGAGAGAATTGTTTTGGGGGATCGCCGAATGACTGGTGGACAGATCGCCTCCAGAGTTGGCATTTCTGTGGGTTCTGTGTACACAATCCTGCATGACGACCTGAAAATGCGAAAAGTCTCAGCCAGGTGGGTGCCACGAATGCTGACAGACGACCACATGGCTGACCGTGTGGCATGTTGCCAAGCAATGTTGATGCGCAACGACAGCATGAATGGGACTTTCTTTTCGTCGGTTGTGACAATGGATGCCATTTTTCAATCCAGAAACAAAGCGCCAGTCAGCTCAATGGAAGCACACAGATTCACCACCACCAAAAAAATTTCGGGTAACCTCCAGTGCTAAAAAATGATGGTGTCCATGTTCTGGGACAGCGAGGGCGTAATCCTTACCCATTGCGTTCCAAAGGGCGCTACGGTAACAGGTGCATCCTACGAAAATGTTTTGAAGAACGAATTCCTTCCTGCACTGCAACAAAAACGTCCAGGAAGGGCTGCGCATGATGTTTCACCAAGACAACGCACCCGCATATCGAGCTAACGTTACGCAACAGTTTCTTCGTGATAACAACTTTGAAGTGATTCCTCATGCTCCCTACTCCCCTGACCTGGCTCGTAGTGACTTTTGGCTTTTTCCAACAATGAAAGACACTCTCCGTGGCCACACATTCACCAGCCGTGCTGCTATTGCTTCAGCGATTTTCCAGTGGTCAAAATAGATTCCTAAAGAAGCCTTCGCCGCTGCCATGGAATCATGGCGTCAGCGTTGTGAAAAATGTGTACGTCTGCAGGGCGATTACGTCGAGAAGTAACGCCATTTTCTTCGATTTCGGGTGAGTAGTTAATTAGGAAAAAAATCGGAGGCCTTAGAACTTGAATGCAACTCGTACAATACAAGAGCTGATGGCAGGGTTCGCGCGTGGCGCAGAACCCACGTAGCCATGGATCCACGTTGTCAACAATGCACTGTGCTAGCTGGTGGTGCCTGAATAATGGTGTGGGCTGTGTTTACATGGAACGGACTGGGTCCTCTGGTCCAATTCAGCCGAACATTGACGTGGGGTCTGCGCCACACGCGAACCCTGCCATCAGCTCTTGTATTGTATTGTATTGTATGTTAACCGGGGGCCTAGAAACGACGGATAGGCTTTATCCCCGCCGCAGCTGCAGTGGTCCACAACCCCACAGGCCATCAGCTCTCACTAACTGAATTCGTTTCATCTGACAAGGCCACGGCTTTCCAGTCATCTAGGCTTCAATCAAATGGCTATTCTCTTCTACTTGGAAACCACTTCCAGCTATACCCAAACAAAGATGGAATTTTTGCAGATGACAATGCGCCATGTCACTGGGCCAGAGTTGTTCAGGACGGATTTGAAGAATATTCTTGGCAGTTCGAGCGAACGATGTGGCCACCCACATCGCCCGACCTGAACATTGAACATTTATGGAACATAATCGAGAGGTCAATCCATGCACAAAATACAGGCGCAGGAAACACTTGCGCAATTATGAACGGCCACAGATGTAGCATTGCTCATTATTTCTACAGGATACTTCGAACGATTTTTTGAGTCCATGCCACGTCCAGTTGCTGCACTAGGCTGCGCAAAAAAATCCAATACGGTTTTAGGGGGTATTCCATGACTCTTGTCACCGCAATGTATATTGGTTTTATTAGGTTCAGGTTATTGACCTATAAGTCTGTAAGTGAGACATAGTTTGGAAAAGATTTGAAATTATGTGTAAGGTCTGTTGCAAGTCGCTAATTGCTCTCATTCTCAAATACAGGATTTCCGGGTAATCTGCGCGCTTTGAATGACGATGCCTGAAGTGGTATAGGCCCTACATATTTTCTAACTTTTAATACATGTCTTATTGTGCTAAACCTTTAACCTAGGATTATATCTCTTAATGATTATATGATGGCATTTTAATATTTAAATCCTGTATATTAATATTTAATAATATAATATTATATTAATCAAATTAATTAATGTTAAATAATTAATATTGATATTAATTATTATCAATTAATTATTAATTATTATAATTATTAATTACAATTAATATTATATTAATATTAATAATATTTAATATTTAAATCCTGTATATCATTATATGAAATAATGAAAATCAAGTTTTTGTTGCCGCTGGAAGTCGTTAGGTAGGCTACATGGAACTGGGACCTATTGTGAGTGTCTGGGTGAAAGTTTTAGCTGTTTTGCAGTATAGACGGTACGTGGCACTTTTAATGGGTCAACAACCTCTGGATCTTTATCGTAAACTCGTTTGAATCGTTATAACATATCATTTCCTTACATTTACGCCTTCAAGCTGTTATAGCCCGTTACAAACCATGGGTGTGCTTAAGATTCTTGTTCATGGGGCACATGCACTGTTGCCGGTTGTGAGTGCTTGTCTACGAAACTCGCCTATCTGAGATGAGTGTTCAAGGAAAGTGGTTACTCAAAAAAATGGTTCAAATGGCTCTGAGCATTATGGGACTCAACATCTTAGGTCATAAGTCCCCTAGAACTGAGAACTACTTAAACGTAACTAACCTAAGGACATCACACACACCCATGCCCGAGGCAGGATTCGAACCTGCGACCGTAGCAGTCCCGCGGTTCCGGACTGCAGCGTCAGAACCACTAGACCACCGCGGCCGGCGAAAGTGGTTACTCCGCCCATCAGATCAGCATGACACTGTCAGCTGACAAATCGTCAGTCTGATAAACAGGATTATTTGGCGGCATTATACACAGTTTTCCTCCCATTTGTTACCGTCTTATTCGAGAAATATAGAAATGGTTCAAATGGCTCTGAGCACTATGGGACTTAACATCTATGGTCATCAGTCCCCTAGAACTTAGAACTACTTAAACCTAACTAACCTAAGGACAGCACACAACACCCAGCCATCACGAGGCAGAGAAAATCCCTGACCCCGCCGGGAATCGAACCCGGGAACCCGGGCGTGGGAAGCGAGAACGCTACCGCACGACCACGAGATGCGGGCGAGACATATAGAATCCTTCTAAAATGTGAAGTTAAAGTTTTCGTCTACCATTTAAGATTCCAGACCAGTGAAGAATGATATAGTGCAGAAAGCTGGATGGTGTATATAAAATTCCTTGTCACTGTAGTATGGCTTGCACAGGTTAGATCATGTGTTGTGGACTGACAAGACAGCCAGTCCACAGTGACGGGTAACCGAAATGCACGCGTACACACACGCCGGCTGGCGTGAGGTCTGAAAAAGGATACGTGATGAATGCTATAAATAAAAGTACGTAGCTGCGTTAATACTTAACTTTAATTCATCCTTGTGGTACATCGCTCCTGACGATACAAGTAAGACTCTTTCAATACAAGCACTGTAAGGCGAATGGCGCCTTGCTAGGTCGTAGCCATGGACTTAGCTGAAGGCTATTCTAACTGTCTCTCGGCAAATGAGAGAAAGGCTTCGTCAGTGTAGTCGCTAGCAAAGTCGTTGTACAAATGGGGTGAGTGCTAGTCCGTCTTTCTAGACCTGCCGTGTGGTGGCGCTTGGTCTGCAATTACTGACTGTGGCGACACGCGGGTCCGACATGTACTAATGGACCGCGGCCGATTTAAAGCTACCACCTAGCAAGTGTGGTGTCTGGCGGTGACACCACATCATGCACCGTGGAAGAACACTATGTAGCACTATGTTTTACATCCACCGGGCATGCAACGGAATACGAGGAAAAAAAAAAAAGAACAATTTTGCCTACTGCGAATTGATTCTGGGATTCCATTATCAAGAGTCCGTCAGTGGAGATATTCATGGCGGAAAACATTATTGTTCAAATGTTCAAATGTGTGTGAAGTCTTATGGGACTTAACTGCTAAGGTCATCAGTCCCTAAGCTGACACACTACTTAACCTAAATTATCCTAAGGACAAAACACACACCCATGCCCTAGGGAGGACTCGAACCTCCGCCGGGACCAGCCGCACAGTCCACGACTGCAGCGGGCGACCGCTCGGCTAATCCCACGCGGCAAAACATTATTAATCGAGACAGTGGTTACAAATTGGGTAAAGCGTGTAATGCCACTGGTCTTGCATCGACGATCTTGAACTATACTGGGAACGCTTACAGCGCGCTAACTATGCGGTGTGGACAGCCAATGTCAGTTATCGACGAATCACGTGGAGATGTCCAGATGAAAGACTGCGCTTTGTTGCAAACAGCGATTGACTGCAGACCCGGAACATTATCGAGTATTCATTACGCAGCGAACATTTCGAGATTAATACATCACCTGCTGATAGCGCCTGGGTGTTCGTCCTGTTCGCTGTTGTAGGCACTAGAGACAGCAGACATGCAGATTTCGGGCTCCAGTACTTGCCAATAAAATTTACATAGATCGCATGGTGTATCTCATATTTCCATGCCGTGGTATTTCCAAGCCATTTTACACTGGGATAAGATGTTCATAAATTTGTAGACATTTACTTTTGAAATATGTTAACGCAGACTAAAATATGTTAAATCGAAATTTTGTTGAGAATTATCTATAACAGAAAAAAGGGTTTTCACAATTTGGTAATAGTCTGTAATGTCCTGTGAATTACAAGAATGAGCAAATAGATTCTTGAGCAGGATGTCACACTGCAACGGTTATACATCCCAGTCTGAACGCAATTGGAGTGCGTAACAGGTAAAACGCAGATTGGTCTGACAGTTAGGTTTAAATCAGTCCTGTATCGTGCAGTGTCTTGGAGTGTTGTTGGTAACGTGTTACGGGATGTTTAATTTACGGACATCTAATCATATCTGATCTATAACTGGTAGGTTTATGTTTGTTGCAAATAGAGTAGTTTATTCGCCGCATTTGTCATCAAATGATATAGACAAGTGTATCATGTCGTCTTTGTTTCTGGTGTTGTAATATTACTCCAATGAATGTTTCTTTTTCAGCAGATAGGAGCTTTGTATGGTCTTTACTCTGTGGCTTCTCCATTCTGTGGACAAGTATATAACTGAACGACATACTGCGAAAACTGCCTTTTGAGTTTGTTAGAGAAGCAATAAAAGGATTTCTTTTGCTCTGACTAGTATTATTGTTTCTCAAAGTATTGGCATTTAAATTTTAAGTTCTTATGCATGCGCGTTCGATATAATTCTAGCCTCATTTCTTTTCACTCTTATGTTGGTACCTCGAAACCACGGCTCTGAAATGCTTCAACAGCTTCTTGAAGTTGTGGAAAACCCTCTCCAAGCATTCTTCGTTTGGCACAAGGAAACAAAAAGGAGTCGATAAGCAATAAATCTGGTGAATATCGGTAAGAAGGCATTAATTACACGTCTTCCTACAAGGTGGGCAAAATCAATTTCATGCACCTTAAGGTAGGCAACGCTCATCTACAATTGGGTAAGTCGGTTTGTCAGGAGCAGGAAATATTTTACAGGCCAGCTTCATTTGCCCTCCCTGCAGTTCAGATACTTAATTGTTTGGGGTGCTGTGTGAAAGCCGGCCTTGTCCTGATGAAGAATCGCAGTACACCATTAGAAGAGCCCATACAGAATAGCGCAGCCCATTTCCACTTTATCATTGTTTCTGTTCCTCTAGAGGCGTGTTGCGGTACTGCGTCGCAGATATTTCGTGTTTACCAGGACTGCAGACTTGTACCTGCAAATAAAGAAGAATTTAATTACGTAAATACATTTTTTCGTAGTGATAATTAAAACATTTTGACTACCCGTCGCAACTTACAGTCAATGGCTCGTTGCGACTGAAAGGTATTTTTCTGTTTGATGATGCGTATATGTTCCTCAGTGTATTATACATTTATATATTTTGTGACAACTTTCATCTTATAAATGCAAATATATTTAAGACTTTTTTACTTATTCACATACATGAGGCTCATCGCTCTTGGGATCTGTGGAAGGTACATTCTCTCTCTGCCCCCCCCCCCCCCCCCCAAACAGGCCACGGAAGGCCAACGGTACCGACCGACCACTGTGTCATCCTCACCGACAGGTGTCGCTGGATGCTGATATGGAGGGGCACGTGGCCAGCACACCGCTCTCCTAGCCATTGTGAATTTTCGTGGCTTGAGCCACTACTTCTTAATGAAGTAGCTCCTCAGTTGGCCTCACAAGTGCTGAGTGCACCCCGCTTGACAACAGCGTTCGACGACAGACCCAGATTCTCATCCATCCAAGTGTTAGCCAAGCCCGACAGCGCTTAACTCTGGTGATCCGACGGGAGCTGGTGTTCCATTGCACCAAGGCCGTTGGCGGAGGGTACATTAGCATACCTTTTTTCCTCTGCAAATGTTTATTGCGTTTTCATTTTATTTATATATTCCACAGCCTGGAGGATCTCCTCACTACGGATCTTTTGGAAAGAAAAGTACATTTAATCTAATCTAATTTCATCAGATTACTGTGTCTCAAGACACTATAGTATCCATTTCGATGTGCTTACTTTTTTATTGAAATTTTGTAACGAAATTATTTTCTTTACTAACTTACTATCTCTGTCATTAACATCCCGCGTCGTGAAGACAAAAATATTATATCGCTGATTCCAGTCCAAGTGCTGACGTTTGTTTTAAATTATTTATTTAGTAATCAGTCACCTGCATGATCTAGAAAGAGCGGTACGAATTCTGACTACTACTTTGGAGCTGTTCTTTTATTACATCGGAGAATAATATATAAAGAATCTTTGACTTAGCACTTATGTTTTCAAACATATTTAAACTGCAACGCTGGTTACGATAATGAAACAAAGGTAAACGTTTAATCTTGTTCACAGTTCATAGTCTGGTCTAAGTCTACATTTATGCTACTGTAAAGTGCATGGCAGAGGGTAGGCCCCATTTACCAACTATTAGGGTTTCTTCCCGTTTCATTCATGTATGGAAGGCGGGAAGAATGATTGTTTGAATGCCTCTGTGTGTCAAAAATTATTCTAATCCTATCCTCACGATCCCTACGTGAGTGATACTAGAGGATCGTTGTATATTCCTAGAGTCATCATTTAAAGCTGGTTCCTAAAACTTTGTTAATAGACTTTCTCGGGACAGTCTTTGTCTGTCTTCAAGAGTCTGCCAGTTCAGTTTTTTCAGTATCTCTCTGACGCCTTTCCCATGGATCAAACAAATCTGTGACCATTCGTGCTGCCCTTCTCTGTATACTCTCAGTATCCCGTGTTAATCCTATTTGGCACGGGCCCACACACTTGAGCAGTATTCTAGAACCGGTCGTACGAGTGATTTCTAGACTGATTGCACTTCCCCAGTGTTTCACCAATAAACCGAAGTCTACCACCTATTTTACCCATGGCTGAGCCTATGTTGTGGTCGTCCCATTTCTGCAAAGCGTTACATCCAGGTTTTCTTATAAATGGCCTATTCCAACAGTGACTCATTGATGTTATAGTCATAGGATACTACGTTTTCTCGTTTTGTGAAGTGCACAATTTTACATTTCTGAACATTTAAAGCAAGTGGTCAGTCTTCGCACCACTTTGAAATCTTATCAAGATCTGACTGCATGTTTATGCTGCTTCTTTCATATAGTACTTCATTATAGTTAACTGCATCATCTGCAGAAGGCCTAGTGGAGTACTATTAACAGTGTCTTCAAGGTTATAAATAAACAACATGAACAGCACGGTCCCATCATACTTCCCAGGGGCACACCTGAAGTTACTTCTACACCTGACGGTGACCCTTCATCCAAGAGAACATGCTGCGTCTTCCCTACCAAAAAGTTCTCAGTACAGTCACAAATTTTACATGATACCCCATATGATCGTACTTTTGTCAATAAGCATAGGTGTGGTACGGAGTCAATTGCTTTCGGAAATCAAGAAATACTGCATCTACCCGAGTGCCTTGATCCAGAGGTTTCAGTATATTATGTGAGAAATATGCGAGTTAGGTTTCACATGATCGATGTTTTCGGAATCCATGCAGGTTGGCACTGAGGAGGGCATTGTGTTCAAGATACCTAATTATGTTTGAGATCAGAATATGTTCTAAGAGTCTACAACAAACCGATGTCAAGGATACCGGACGGTAGTTTTGTGAATCACTTCTACTGCCCTTCTTGTAGACGAATGTGGCCTGTTCTTTTTTCCAAGGACTGGCACGGTTTTTTGTTCGACGGATCTACGATAGATTAAAGTTAGAAAAGGGGATAACTCAGCCGCAAATTCAGTGTAGAGCCTGACAGGGATTCCATCAGGCCCTGGAGCTCTGTTCAGTTTTAATGATTTCAGCGGTTTCTCAACACCACTGACACAAATACTTGTTTCATTCATCTTTTCAATGGTGCGAGGATTAAATTGGGGCAATTTTCCTGGGGTTTCCCTTGTAAGGGCACATTTGAAAACGGAGTTAAGCATTTCCTACCCTCTATTTCAGTTCCTGTCTCATTCGATAGGGATTGGACACTCACTTTGGTGCCGCTAACAACCTATACATACGACCAGAATTTCTTTAGGTTCTGTGAAAGATCATTTGACAATATTCCGGTATGGTAATCCTTGATGGTATCACGCATTGATTGACATCCATACGCGTTTTATTCAACATATCTCGATTTATATACCTAAGCTTTGTTTTACACCTATTTTGCTTTAATGCATGTTTCTTTACAGTGAATTTCCACCATGGCTGTTCCCTCCCATTATGAACTGTTCTAGTAGGTGCATATCTGCATATCTATTCAGTGCAAGGTCAACTTTTCTTTTAAACCTGAGCCAGAGTTCTTCTACATACTCCTGCCCTTTGCTAAAAGTTTCAAGTTCCTCAATGAGATATAACACTGCTGATTTTGACTCTAGTTTAATTTCCATCACGAGTGAGGTTCCTAACTATCTGTTCTAGGTGTTCTCAGAGAAGGAGTTTCTTAATGCTACACAAGACGTCCTATCACGCCCACCACTAACAAAACAGTAGTCTTCGCAGCTAATTGTTGGATGGTTAAAGTCTCCACCAATGGTTACAGTATAATTGGGGAACTTACGTACAAGTGAACTGAGGTTTTCTCTAGAGTTTTCGGCTACGTCAGGAGGTGAGTCTGGTGGGCTGTAGAAGAATATAATTATTATTTTGTGCCCACCCCTGATACTACGTCTTGCACAAACAATCCCACATGCAGCTTCAGCTTCCATCTCCGATTTGAGTTCCTTTTCTACTGTGACAAATATACCACCTCCATACTTCCCATTTGCCTGTACTTTGATACAAACTTAAATTTTCCACAAAAATCTCACTGCTGTCAATTTCAGATTTCAACCTGCTTTCTGCATCTACTATTATGTGAACCTCACCGCTTTTCATGAGCATTTCAAGCTCTGGCAGTTTGTTGGAAATACTTTGGTAATTTATCATTAGGATTTTAATACTCTCACCTGTGGGAGTCATTTCTTTCGATCTTACATTGATACTTCTGGGCTTCCTACAGCTACCGTTATCTGGATTGGGCCACGATCAGTTCTGGGGACAATGCTGTAAATTGTGGACTTCGTTAAAACTCCAGGCGCTAGGCTGGTCTTCTCAACCTTCTCTGCCAGTCGCTGGAATGACCCAGGTATGACCGGAGCATAGACGAAAGGCATTATTTGTTCCAACGTGCGCCACAATCTGCAGTTGGTAGCATCCTGTTCCCTCAGTGACTGCTGGAATAGCCTCTTCAACGTGTTGAGTGAGTCTCCCATACATACAGACTTGAGTACAGCTGGTGTCCTATCCTGTCCGTTGCTGCCATTTCTCTAACGGGTATCATCATTCGCCGTACGTTTGAACAGTCGATGATTAATAGACCCGTACCCTTTTACATCTGCCTCCTCTTGACACCGTGCAAAACAGGTTCCCCCAGAACAGGTGAAGTGAGACCAACTGGCTCAGTTTCAGTTTCGGTGGTCAAGTCCATTGTTCAGTTAATCCTGGCAGTTTAAGAGTCTGGGAGGCCTGCATATTAAACGACCTCTGCTGGTGGGAGATAGTTTTTTGTGTATTTTGCGAAACTATTTATATATTCGTCACCGTATGCAAGCGGGCATAGATTGCGGACGTGCCTTTGTACTAAAGGAAATGAAATCGTAAGAGAAATTCAGACCAAAAGCACCTCATGCTTATATCTATATATTGACCCTAAAAGTCCATTTAAATTATTAGCACATTTTTTTTCTCATTGAAGAAATCACGTCACACAGCATATGTTGTCAGTGACATCAAGGTATAATCTATAGGATATGTAATGAAATCCCAGTTTGCTCGTCTCAAATCTCCTAATAAGGAAACTATTGGTCCTGACGCTATCAGACTGTATCATGATCATATTAGCATATGCTGTCGGTTTCGTGGCAACCTGGTGTAGCGACGTCTGGCTATGAACTGTTGGTAGCTCAGTAGTCATTGATAGCCACCTGGTTGCCGGGACAGGGGCTCACTGTCAGCATACGTAATGCAGAGGAACGCAGATCATCGAAACACCTGACAGTTGCAACAATATGATAACAAGCTGGCATCTAAGTTCTATGCACAGTCGCACTAGCAGCCACACACAGTAAACACGTACATGTGATGTAACTTAGAAAAAAAAAAGCACCGTAAACGGTAGTAATACTTGTTAAGCACCTACTCAAATTGTAGCAAGCACTGTGGTTCTCTGTTAGCATGCTCTACCAGTAATTTTAATGAAAGTAATTGTGTCTAGTTCTTACATTTAATAATGGCAATTAACTATATCTGTATTCAGTTAGTGAAACTAATACCGTGTAGCAACGTCAGCTGCGCGACCTCAGTCCACACGCAATAATGTCACTCTATTGTCAACCAAAGAGTTTATAAAATTGCAGCCTGAATAATTTACAGTTTTAAATATATGAATTATTTACAGTTTTAAATATACATGACGAAATACAACTTCAACAATTGATTATACATATGTTGCTTAAGGAACAACGCTTACAGGACTAATGATGTTTTCCCTATGTGTTTAGTGCCATGAAATCACAGCAGAGTTCACATAAGCAATTTGAATTACACATTTGAGTTCCAGAATAACTGTCAGTACACTGTATTAAATCCACTTATATAGCGGATGATAGGAATCAAGTTACTATTAGATTTCAAGAAGAAATTAGGTCATAGAATTCAATAGTGGAAAACATTTCAGATACAGTCAACTATCATTAAAATGCAAATAAAGGGTTTCACGCTTCGTCACTCACTGTAAGTTACTGAACAAAATAAAAGTGTTTGAGTGAGAAGTAGGACTGAAACAGTTCCGGCTGACTTTTTACAACCAACAATTTTACTTTTGTTAGTGCTAAAATCGCGTGATGGTGTTAGATTTTGTAAGATTGACTTGAAAAATTCAATGTTGTGGAAAAAGCACACTTCAGCTATCTATAGTCCGCAGCTCGTGGTCTTGCGGTAGCGTTCTCGCTTCGCGCGCACGGGGTCCCGGGTTCGATTCCCGGCGGGGTCAGAGATTTACTCTGCTTCGAGATGAATGGGTGTTGTGTGTCTTTCATCATCATTGACTCGCAAGTCGCCGAAGTGGCGTCAGCTCAAAAGGACTTGCAATTTCGGCGGCCGAACACCCCGCATGGGGTCTCCCGACCAACAGTGCCGCACGATCATTTCATTTCAGCTATCTATAAACCCAAGGAACCCAAAGTCTGGTGTGGAAATTGGAAAACAGACCAAGTGTAAAACATGGTATTGTGCAGTAATGATTAAGTGTACTAATATTTGTTTGTTTGATGACCAAAATCATACAATTTCAGTTGTCATAGCAACGACCTTCATAGTGCCATAGTTGTTGGGTAAGTTGTCCTCAACCTGAAGGTCGATTGGAATATTACGGAGTGTTGTTATGCAAGATCCTATTGGAGGAGCTAGCCCTTGTTTTCCTCTGACCGTTGTGTTTGAATTACGTTGCCAGTTACAAGTGACCCTACATTTTAATATGGACCCTTTATCATAGAGCACCTTGGTTTACGTCGTGTTAATAAATCATTACCGGAGGTGAAAGAAGTGATGAATAACGGAACAAATCCTAGGGATGACTGAAGATTGGCTCCTAAACCTGTGGATTTGTAATCTCACACCTAATCTTTCAGCCACTCAGCCACACTACACTAAAAAATTAATCGTTATTGCATGTTCAAATACAGCTTGGGAGTCTTCGTCACCATGTTGCTCTCCTGCCCTGTGAATTTAAATCTGGATCTACAGATCACTACGATTATGGCCACATTCTGTCTTTGTTCATCGTTGGCAAGAGACGAACCAGTTTTTCCCTGCTGCAATGTCATCGGAATCAGGAGAGAGTCAACATGTGACGAAAATACTTTCTTCGCCCTGAAATGTGCAGGATTTTCATTGACACCTCGCAAAATAACAGCTGGGGACTCATTCCTGCGATTCGAATACACACAAAAAAAAGCAGTACTAGGAAACCAGATCTGATCTTTACACAGTTTCTTGTTTTTACTGAGTGATGTTTTTGTATCACTATTAAAGTCCAACACCTGAATGGTCCGACAATCTCTAATCTTCCTACCCTTTCTTGTAATTGAATAATTAAATATAATTCTAAGAGTCGGGGCAAATTTGCAACTCTGAGTAATCATGTCGGCTCACTATCGTTCTTAGGAGTGGGTCACACACCACTACCATTCACACCATGCGCAAACACCGGCTTAAATTCATAAACATTGAAGTGATCTTACGGTCAAATGTCTAAATTGGCGAGATTTCAAAATTATGTGAATGAAATTATTATGAAAGAATAAACAGTATAAATCTCAAAGTATTAATCAAGTGTGCCAGAACAAAACAAATAAATTTTAAATGAAATCAGGTTTGTTTAAACCAGTTCGAAAACATTCTGTGAATGGTGGCCTTACACAGTGAAATACAATAAATGAAGACCTAAAGTGCTGTTGACTTTTACAAAATATGCAATCTAGAAAAGGAACGTCTGTACCACACTTTAAAAGCAGTCACTCCAAAACGCTGGAAAAACAACGTTCAAAGCTCCACAGAAGTTAAACTGTCTTAACCGTTAGTCAGATTCAATCGCCAAACTCGCCGAAATTACGCTGTCTCATCAAGAGTTAAAGTTATTTCACATGCACGAGCTACTCGGCACCCAAAATCGATTACTTCAAAATCCACACCGCACCGCCAACTGACCCAGGTCCCTTCCAAACTGACGGCTAAATACATAAGAATTTACAGTAGAGTCACCCAGTTCCATTGCCTAGCGTCTGTATTATGTCCTAGCGTTAAGTCCAATAGAAAACAACTTGCATTACATATTAAAGCCGAGGTTAAAGAGAACTAGGTTTCGTGTGCTGGTTCATATATTGTATAACTGCGGAGAACTCAAAATTCTGATACGATTTGTATATTCATTATTAATTAATTGGGCTGTAACTCTAGTTCTGCAGGGGCCACAGATGTGAGACAGTCAGTGGCATTAGCTGACACCTTAAGCTAGCATCTGATACAGTAATTGTGTACAAATCTCAACCGATTAAGTAGTTATTTATTTTTATTTGGCAGGAATACACGTTTCATACAGTTCGTAAATTCTATAATACTGATGCTACGTTGATGGGCTTAGCGGCAATGAATTCGTCTCATTGTCGCATTATTTTGGTATATCTGGTTACCGTGTATGGCCTTCCTAAAGAGTAATTATATATTTCATGAATAGAATAGGTCGCCATACTTCGGTTGCTTTCACCTAGGCCGCCATTGCAAGCCATTTCACAAAAGAAGCGTGGTTCTGAAGTTTTCACACCTTTTCAGACTCGGGGAAAACAGAAGTACTGCTCTTCTCTTACCTGCGGTATGGTCCCCCCAGCGCGGGTGACCTGTGTGCTCTGCTTTTAACAGTTCTGTGTTAGCTTCAGGCCGCACTGACCAGTCCCAGTCTGATTTCTTCAAAACCTGCCCTCGCTACTGCCTGTCACAAGGTAGTGGCCGTAATCTTCCAACTCCTAACCACATTAATCATGTTTTACCGCATGTTCGGCCACCACCACCGTGGGTGTTGTGTTACACAGTGATGCCTACAGCAGTGTCGGCTCTGAGCCACGTACCTGAAGGTGTCGGCGTCGGCTTGGACGGAGAGTTGTGCATTGGTGTGGTGTGTGTTGCAGGTGTTCGCCGCGCCCTATCATGGAGCTCTCCGCGCTGCCTGGTCCCGCCGTTGACAGCGCCTGCTGTCGCCAGTGAGTATCGCCATTGGCTGCATGCGGTGCTCCCCAGTTCCCAACCAGCATGGTCTCCATCCCCCGTAGATACTAACTGTGGCTCTGGTTTGCGGTTGTGGATGTCTATTACCCTCACTGTAAATGTTATTTCCATATGCCTTTAGCCCCTTGGACGTAGCACACCGATGTCTGTAGAGCTAAGAATGCTGTCACTGTAAGTTGTTCACAGCTCTATGAAGGATTGCCAGCATGTGTCTCTCTTCCTTGTTAACCTCTGTGTTCATCTAGTAATAACGTGATGTTTCTTCACAGACCTACGCTTTTGATTTCGTCGAACTTCGAATACCTGTTTTGCTCACTATTAGTCCCTAAAATGTCTTTAGCCAAAACTGATCAGAGTTGTTCGAGGAGTTCAACAGCAATAAGCTAATACCGATTTTAATATGAAAATTTCTGACGTATCTGGCAGCGTCATTGAGTCTAAAGCATTCTGTCTCCAACTCACTGTTGGATTCTACTTATCCTTTTCTGTTGAGGAACTGGGAGCTGTCACTCAGCATGAGAAGGGAGTCCAGAAGAAGGTCCCATTAAAGGCACAGAAAAGTCAAAACGGAGAATAGAGTATTTTTAGTACCACGTCGTCAAAGTTTTGAATATCGGTAGGTGACACATAGAGAATTAGTTTGTTGTTAACATTCCGTTTATGTAGCATGCTGTGAGACTAAAATTGTGACGCTTCCCTTGGCATATCTCAAAGGAATACAGAGCCCACCGGCCGCTGTGGCCGAGCGGTTCTAGGCGCTTCAGTCTGGAACCGCGCTGCTGCTAAGGTCGCAGGTTCGAATCTTGCCTCGGGCATGGATGTTTGTGATGTCCTTAGGTTAGTTAGGTTTAAGTAGTTCTAAGTCTAGGGGACTGATGACCTCAGATGTTAAGTCCCATAGTGCTTAGAGCCATTTGAACCATTTTGAATAGATAGCCATAATCCCAAGCGCTAATGTCCGGAATATAATTTAGATCTGTCTAATATTATTATGCTACGGTGTACTACAGCTCTTAAGGGAACGTAATAAATCGCCAGGAGAGAGTATTTTCCCCAACACAATGTACGCCCGGGATCCTAAGTAGGCGTCTGACTGCGTAATGTTAATATTCCGCCGCTGCATGGAATGTCTCTCCAAATAGTTAAATTAAACGTTGACATTCCGGAGAATAAACAACTATCATAGCCTGGAAACGGCGATTATGATTTTTCGTACAAAGTTTTGTATCATTTTAAATAAAATGTGACTATTGCAGACAAACTTTTCCCATAAGTTCACGTTCGGTTCATAGAGTACAATATCGGTAGAAAGGTAAAAATTTTGTATATTCTCCTTTAAAAACTGCTCCTCTTTGCTTTCTCTAACCTTTCAGTAGAAAAAAGAAAAGTAAACAAAACAAAATTAACGAAGAGGTTATGCAAATGCGTCACAAATTGATAATGATACAGGTGCTGAAAGAAAATACAGAATTATTAACTTTGGTGGCCGATGGATTGAATATATGTCATGTTGTAGCGCAGTAGAATAGTAAACAGATGACATCTCGATACCAGGGCATAGCTTCTTGGCCAATTTCATTCCGTGTACTGAGCTGGACAGTAACTATGCCTGGCAGACAGATACACGAACAGTGTACCCAGATGTCCGCATTTGAGAGAGGGCGTGTAGTTGGCGTCAAAGAAGCTGGTTGGAGTAATCGGCAAATCGTTCGACATTTGAATTCCAGTATTCGACGATGTTGATAGGAATGGGTGGGTGAACCATGGCCGAACACAGCTTGCAGAAGAAAGGGGTCGACCTAGAGAGACGACAGAACCTGAGTACCGAGCAATCACCAGAGAAGCACTCAGAACCTCGGTTTCATCTTTGTCATCGTTCTGAAGTCCAGCTGGTACTTCAGTGACCACAATGATCGCTGTTAGGTGGCTCACACAAAGGAAGCTGAGCTCACAGCGCCCCTACCATTGAGCTCTGTTCACCAACAAGACCGGTTGCAGTGGTGTCGTGCACATACGGCCTGGAAACTCATTAACTGGGGTAGAATTGTTTTCAGGGATGAGTCCCAATTCGAACGAAGCCCCGATGACCGGCGAATGCGTGGCTGGAGACACCACGGACAGCTGTAGAATATCAGCCTGACTTTCGTCCGCCACACAGCTTGACATCTAGGAGTGATGGTCAGGCGCGCCAATTCATTTTATAGCAGGATCCCTTGTGTTGTAATCCGCGGCATCCTGACAGCACAGCGGTACGTCCTCGATATTCTGCGCCCCGTTCTGTTGTTCTTTATGGGAAGACATCCTTATCCTTTTCAGCAAGATAATGCCCGCCCACACACGGCGAGAGTTTCTAATTCTTGTCTTCGTGCTTTCAAAACAGTACCTTGGCCAACAAGGTCACCGGATCTCTCCCTACTGACAACTTTTGGAGCATTACGGGAGGGCCATCCGACCAGCTGGGGGTTACGACGATGTACCACTCCAATTGGGCAGAATTTGGCACAATATCTCTCAGGAGGACATCCAATAATTCCATCAATCAATGCTAAACCGAAGAGCACCCATTCGCTCTCTCCCACTGTCACTGCACATCTGATCATGTAAGTGTAGAAAAGTTGTGGAATGTTTTCAAAGAGATAGTATCGACAGCAATTGAGAGATATATACTACATAAATTACTAAGTGATGGTACTGATCACCCATGGTCCACAAACGGATCAGATCGTTGTTGCAGAAGCAAAGAAAAAAGCATGCCAAATTTAAAAGAACGCAAAATCCCCAAGATTGGCAAAGTTTTACTGCGATTCATTGGCAGAACACTTAGAAGGTGCAATAGGTCTACTTAAGAGACTACTTTCACCACGCTTGTCCGCCTGTTCTGGAGTATTGCTGTGCGATGTGGGATCCGCATCGGGTGGGACTGACGGATGGCATCGTAAAAGTACAAAGAAGGGTAGCTTGTTTTGTATTATCGCGAAATAGGGAAGTAGTGCCACAGAAATGATACGTGAATTGGAGTGGTTATCATTAAAACAAAGGCGTTTTTCGTTGCGACGCGATCTTCTCATGAGATTTTAACCACCAGTTTTCTCCTCCGATTGCGAAAACATGCTGTTGGGACACACCTACATAGGGAGAAATGACCATCACGATAAAATAAGAAAAATTTAAGTGCTCGTTTATCCCGCGTGCCGTTCAAGAGTGGAACGGTAGAGAGACAGCTTGAAGGTGGCTCATTGAACCCTCTGGCAGGCACTTTATTGTGAATAGCAGAATAATCACGTAGATGTAGGTTTCCAAATGCGCATTAACATGCCGAAACCGTATAGCTATGGGATAAGGCAAGAAAAGAAGGATTGTAAATTATTAAAATTAATTTCCCCTCTTGTTCTTTTTTCTTTCTCTCAGCAACGAATTGTGTTTAATTGTGGCTTTCGTTTTAAACTAAAATTTTAGGGATTACGAAAGATACTGAATCGTTACGAAATTCTGTGAATGAATAACAACAATTCTACTCCAATCATAGTTTATTAAATGCATGTTTGAAAACAGTTGGAACAGGTGTTCAAACAGTCTGTCACAAGCTTCATTACAAGCTTTGATACCTTTGCGGCAATGGCCGTTAGGCTTGTCGATCAGGGCAGAATTCCGAATTCCATCATGAAACACACATTTGATACAGCACTTAGTTCAGCTCTGTCGCAGTTGGAGTATTTTATGTGTGACACTCCTGGTATGCACCCAAAACAAAGAAAAAGAGAAACTGGTTGCTGTACATCAGAGGAACTTGCCGGTCATGCAACTGCTCCTGCTTGATATACCCAGCGTTGCCCAAAGCCAACTGTTGGCTGCACTCTTTTGATGGCACAGTTTGTTTTCTTTGCTGCGATGTTAACAATGTGGTGCACATTACTGTGATTGCTATTAAGGCTGATGAGATGATTGCTTTTCACGACGTGAGACAGAAATCGACTGTATTCAACAAAGATATACATTCATTGCTGCAAAGATATTAAGCATGCATTCATGTTCAGGCAGGCTACTTATGACGTGTCCATAGATTTTGCATGTTTTCACTATGTCATTTCATTCATTCTCTACTTACAAAGAAATTAAATGGATACCTTAAGCGCCACATGCAAAATGTTGGGGGTATTTCGAGCTAACCAATCTTACTGTCGGTTTAATATTCTGTTCCAGCTGGTCTGAGCGAGATATAGATTGTTCCCCATGAACTTAGATACAAAAGTAACAAATCCTATAAGGGGAAAATGGCCCTTTGTAAATGAATCCTGGGTGTCGGTTCTCCCTAAATCATTAAGAATGTATAGTTGGAGTAATGAATTGAAAGTCTTGGTCCAAATTAACGCCAATTGCAATTGTTCATTTACGAGGAAAAACTGCACATTGAAATGAATAAGAAGGATACAAGAAAGGACAAATCTTTAACACTGAAACGATTTAACTGAATACTCAATGAGGTTGGCAAGGCCAACAAGGAGGAGGTAACATTTGAGTGACCCTCGTCTCAACAATCCGTTCTTTAAAACGCATAATCGCGGTTAGGAGCACAGAAATTCCTCCGATCATACCAAGAAACATGGTGTAGACTCCACATGCAAATTCCTAATTCTGCTCGGTCGTGGATCAGCCTTTGACTATGAGACAAGAAAGTGAGTCACATTGCCTTTTCTACTAAATGAGTCGAAAACACCTAACAATGACCCTCTCAAGATAACACAATCCCCAAGCTGTTCTTACGAGAATCTACAGCTGAAGGAGACGAGACCTGCATCTGCTGGCAGCAGCAGTGATGTGACTAGGTGAGTATTGAGATCACAGCCTGCTGCTCTCAGCCAAGTCTGTCTTCTTCCACGTCCCTATTCAGATCCTCTTCCGTGTCCCTATTCACTTTCTATTTGCTCTGCAGAAAGTCTGCACAAATGAGCTTCCACCAGTGAGAATCGTTCTACCAGTGTGATTAACCTAAAAGATTTTTCTCAGTTGCACTCTAATATTCCACTTAGCAGATACCTTTTTGTTGCCCAATGAGCTGCCTACCTGCACATGAAAGTTTGAGAACCAGAGTTCCAGACTCCAACCTAGTTTTTTAGGTACTCAATGAGCTGAACCTCCCCACAAGAAGGAGAAGAAAATTTTTTTGACAGTGACTGCCTCATAGCTTCCCACGTGGAGCAACGAAGTGGCTATTCCTCGAGGAACCCGGCTTCCGTCAGTTTTCTCGGAAGGCCGGTTGGCGAAAACATAACACCACGATGTCCTTTGAACAGAGATTCCGACTCGTAAAAAACTTATCTTGCATTGACTTGGATGCGTGTCATTGTCCCTCAGACTGTTTAAAAGTACTCCACGACTGCACACTGTGGGACTAAACACGGCTTCACAAAGTCGTGCAACTGGTTAAACAGAGAACGTGCTATCAAATAACCATAGGAAAAAACCGAACAAGTGCGCTCTGGCGGTTTTATATACTCATGCTCATAAATTAAGGATAATTGCAGAATGTTGTGCCACACAACGTGGCACTACACAAAACCGGCATTAATAACATAGGCACATAGGGAACACACACGACACAGATCTGTAAGTCCACGGTATTGGTGATAAGTTGAGTAAACCGTCCCGAAACACATGTGCTACAAAACGGCACTGTTTCCTGCGCATGTACCCCGACATCAATATGGGATATGATCACCATGCACACGTACACAGGCCGCACAACGGGTTGGCATACTCTGGATCAGGTGGTCGAGCAGCTGCTGGGATATAGCCCCCATTCTTGCACCAGTGCCTGTCGGAGCTCCTGAAGTGTCCTAGGGGTTTGAAGACGTGCAGCAATACGTCGACCGAGAGCATCCCAGACGTGCTCGATGGGGTTTAGGTCTGGAGACCAGGCAGGCCACTCCATTCGCCTGATGTATTCTGATTCAAGGTACACCTTCACGATGACAGCTCGGTGGGGCCGTGCGTTTATCATCCATCAGGAGGAAGGTGGGACCCGCTGCACCCCTGAAAGGGCGGACATACTGGTGCAAAATGATGTCCCGATACAACTGACCTGTTAGATTTCCTCTGCCAAAAACATGCAGGGGCGTACGTGCACCAATCATAATCCCCCCCCCCCCCCCCATCAAACCACACCTCCATACAGGTCCCTTTCAAGGACATTAGGAGGTTCGTATCTGGTTCCTGGTTGACGCCAGATGAAAACCCGGCGAGAATCACTCTGTTCAGACTATACCTGGACTCGTCCTAAACATAACCTGAGACCACTGCTCCAGTGACCAGTCTGGAACCGCGCGACCGCTACGGTCGCAGGTTCGAATCGTGCCTCGGGCATGGATGTGTGTGATGTCCTTAGATTAGTTAGGTTTAAGTAGTTCTAGGGGACTTATGACCTCAGATGTTTAAGTCCCATAGTGCTCAGAGGCATTTGAACCATTTTTTTCCTACAGTTTATAAATAAGTTGCTGCTGTTGCGAATTTCCTTCCATTATACAGTGTGCAGTGGACTACAATGTATACGGGGAGGAGCTGAAATTCACCAACAAAATTTCGGAGTTTGTGCAGCGTTATTTTCCAAGTATTTTGGTATAAGGGACTCATGGTATGCGGTGGCTCGTTATAAAGTAAACACATTTCGTTTGATTTCTTACCTCTGTTTATCTTTCTGTAAGTGCTGCACTCGAAGTATATGACAACTGCGCAGATGTCAACGGTGTGACTTGTGTCTTGTCTGGAAGCAACACTGTCCAACAGTAACTCTCACTTTACTCTTCGCCCTTTAACCTTCATACAGTACTGCTCGCTTCTGTCCTGGGTTTGTTTTTCCGTAGTGTCAACTTTACATTGACGGTGAAGCACTGTAACTTGGGTAGATCTACTGATGAAGAGTATACCTCGTGCATCGGTTCCCTAAAAGCAATCGAAAAGTGGCAAAGTTACGCAGCCACAGCGACGACGTCACAGTACTCTTGCACGAGGGCTGTAGCATTATTCTGTGTTTTTATGTATATTACAGGCTTTTTGACAGCCGTGAAAGTATTATTTTCAGAGAAACAACTGTAATTGTGATAACAGGCCGAGTAAATCGTAACTATACTATTACTCTGCAACGAGCCACTGCAGACCACGGGTCCTCCGTTCCAAAATACCTGTGAATAATGTCTGAAATTTTGCCTGACGATTTCTGAGACACCCCATGTAAGTTTAAAAGAACCAGTCCACGAGGAGGACTGTACAACTGTTACATTGCCTTCATAGTAAGAGAGGTGTTCAGTAAATAATGCAACGCTTTTTTTCTCGGCCTCTTTCGGATGAAAAATACCGGAATTTTTTGTGGGACGTTGTGGAATAACCCTATAGTTCATCAAGTTCCGATACGGGTAGGCGCTATACGCAGCCTTCAAAATGGCATCTGTAGCGGAGAACAGTTCCAAGCCGAGAGTGTCACTGAATTTCTTTTGGCGGAAAACTACACATCGCAGATATTCATAAGCGCTTGTCGAATGTCTACGGATATCCGCCAGTGAACAAAAGCACGTTAAGTAGTTGAGCGAGGCTTCTTTCGTCATCGCAAGGTCGCTCAATAGCCTATGCGATCTCCAGCGTGCCGGTCGTCCGCACACAACTGTTACTCCTGCAGCGTCGGAACGTGCGGACACTCTCATCCGGGTGATCGACACGTTACAATCAGACACCTCACTGCTCAACTGGAGCTCTCTGTTGCTAATGCTGACACACACGTCCAACAGTTTGGGTACTCAAATGTGTGTACCCGCTGGATTCTTCGCCGCCTAACAGAAGACTGTAAAGAGCAGCCAAGGACAATCTGTGTGGAGCTGCTTCCGCGTTACGAGGCTGATAGTGATAATTTTTGTCGAACATCGTCACAGGCGATAAGACCTGCGTCCACCACTTCGAACAGGAAACAAATCGGCAGTCAATGGAGTAGCGCCACACCACTCTCCTCTGAAGAAAAAGTTGAAAGCAGCACCTTCAGCCAGTAGAGTCATGGCGACGGCCTTCTGGGACGCTGAAGGGGTTATTCTGTGATGTTCTCCCTCATGGCACAACGATCAATTATTAACAGTATTGTGCTACCCCAGGAATATGGAAAAAACTTCAGCGTGTTCATTGCCAAAGAAAGTCAAATGAACTTCTTCTCCGTAACAACGAAGCGCCTGACGAAAGCCTGCGCTCCGGAGTGGCGATCTCTAAACTTCGTCGGCCTTTTCTACCTCATCCACATTTCGACTTCCATCCGTTTGGCCCAATGAAGGCTGCACTCTGCGGGAAACAGTACGTGGATGATGAGTAGGTTACTGATGCAGCAAGACGTTGCCTCCGACGTCGGCCAGTAGACTTGTACCATGCAGGCATACAGGCCGTCCCAGTAAGGTGGTGTAAAGCCGCCACACTGAACGGAGATTGTGTTGAAACATAGAGTTTTGCTGCCAAAAGAGAGGGGAATAATATAGTGTATTGGAATCATGACTAAAACGGAACTGCTTTCAAAAAAAATGTGTCGCATTACTTATTGAGTGTGTCTCGTACATTACACGCATTGATCATGACTCACTCACTCCGTCTGCAGACCAAAAGTGGCCCATCGGGACCATCCGACCGCCGTGCCATCCTCAGTTGAGGATGCAGATAGGAAGGGCGTGTGGTCAGCACACCGCTCTCCCGGTCGTTACGATGGTTTTCTTTAACCGGAGCTGCTACTATTGGGTCGAGTAGCTCCTCAATTGGCATCACGAGGCTGATTGCGCCCCGAAAAATGGCGGCTGGATGGTCACCCATCCAAGTGCCGGCCACGCCCGACAGCGCTTAACTTCGGTGATCCCACGGGAACCGGTATATCCACTGCGGTGAGGCCGTTGCCCAGTGATCATGAGAATAAGACATAAGAGATTACGATGCGTAGGCAGAGATATAAGTGTTGGTCAAAAATATTGAAACACCAAAAACACGACACATTGCCAGCCTAATGAGCTGTAGGAAAACCGTTGGCATCCAAAACAGTTTCCCTTCGTCTCGAAATGGACGAATACAGGTACTGTGTCGTTTTCAGTGGAATCTTGTACTATTCTTCATGCAAAATAATGGCAAGTTCGCCGGCCGGTGTGGCCGAGCGATTCTAGGTGCTTCAGTCTGGAACCGCGCGACCGCTACGGTCGCAGGTTCGAATCCTGCCTCGGGCATGGGTGTGTGTGCTGTCCTTAGGTTAGTAAGGTTTAAGTAGTTCTAAGTTCTAGGGCACTGGTGACTTGAGATGTTAAGTCCCATAGTGCTCAGAGCCATTTGAACCATTTGAATGGCAAGTTCTGGTAACGATAATGGATCTGGGTAGCGATCACTAGAGATGGGCAAAACTGTTCTTTTCAGAGATCGGATCAGAACTGTTCACTCCCTGAAATGAATTAGCTCTTTTTCATGACTCACCACTCATTTACAATAGAAAATAAATGGAAGGCACATTGCCCTTTAAACTTGGTTTATTCCAGTACTATACCTGTATTTTGATCTTATTTGATCCTATTTTGAAGTAACACAGATAATGAGTAAGAATTTTGTATTGTTTATTGAAATTTCCACGATATGACCAAGTTTTTGATTATTGATTTATTTTGCACTATCGTGGTTTTTTGGGTGATCAGAAAATGTTGTAACTTGAGATCTACATTAACAATATATTTGGCTATAATGTATTAAAATTTCATTAACCTCGTACAAATACATCGCAAGCCATATATTTTTAAAGTGAACGTTTCCTTCCGAAGACGCCTAAAATCGCAAAATCCGTACCAGAATAAGAAAAAAATATATATAAATTTGACTGTAAGACTACAATGCTGCATATAGCCTTACGCAGAATAAAACAAGGAAAACATTGGTGTATCACATTTTGCGATACGTTTATCGGTTCGCTCGTAATTAAAGCGTAAATTCGAGTGTCCATAATAAAAATCCTATAGTAAGAGGAGTCGTCAGGGACCTAATCTGATCAGTTTAAACAAATAAAAATAAAATAAAAACAAATGATGTATACATAACATAATAATGTAATATACATAGCGGTATTACTACGAAGAACAATATCCAGTAGAGACGAACTCCGATGCAGAGGCGCTGAGTCAAGCAGGTCGAGCCGCGAGCTGTATTACTGCGTGAGCTAAGACCGCAGCGACCAGAGTGACACCTGAGTTGCTTTGCTCAACGCTCTGGCTAGAGTCGAGAACGGTGGGGTGAGCGTTGAGTGGGCGAGTTCCAAGGATGAGGGGAGCGGTGAACGGCCACCAGTCACCCGCTCCGTGACAAATCGTCCGTTCTCTTGCGAGCAGGTTGTTGCAAGTAGTTCTTATGTTCTCCGCTAGGAGGCTCTCTGTGCTGTTGCTCGTATCAACCGCCCAGAGGGCAGGATGTGTGACTGAAAGGATCGCCGACAGAGTGCGATGCTAAGTTAAGGTGCGCCAGACACTGCACGCGGCAGAGGAAGCACAGAGACGGCACGGCATATGTGAAACACAAAATCCAATGGGGCACTGCACAATGCAGGCAGCCAAGGTAGAAGCAGGGCAGAGGCCGGCGCCGACTGTGTTGTGTGGCGTGCACTGTGCTCTGACCAGCAGAGGCGCCGCTGATATGCTCCGTCTCTCTCTCTCTCTCTCTCTCTCTCTCTCTCTCTCTCTCTGCCGTGGGAAACGTTTGGAGCTACCGTTCTTTTTTTCTGAATCACTGATTGTTCACTCCTTTGAAAGATTCAACTCTATGAATCAGTTCAGGAGTGGATCCCCCATCTCTAGCGATCACACGCCCTTCTCTCCAAAGTTGACCACTAAGGCTCAGTAATACTGAGACCTGGAGACTGACGTGGCCAGGGGAGATGCGACAATTCATGCTCGTACTGACAAAATTAGTCCTGGACGCTCTAAAATGTGTGAACAGGAGCCCTGTCGTCTTCGAACACAGCACTTTGTTGGGGAACAAACATTGTAATAGGGGATGGATCTGATCAGCCAAAATGGGCATATAATCCTTGGCAGTAATGCGACCATACGGGGCAATCATGGCGTCAATCGAATATCTCAATACGGCAGCCCTCATCATCACAGAACCCGTGCCGTATCTCACTCTTGTGACGTAAACTCGGCCACAATTCGGAAAGAGTGTGTTACAAGATTCATCCGACTAAATGACTTCGTTCTGTTGCTCAATGATCAAGGTTATATGACTGTGGCAGCACGTTCTTCTGGTACAGGCATTTGCATCAGTGATGAGTGTTTTTGGAATTCCAGCTAGACCTGTGATTCCCTGCCTATGGAACTACTTTCGTGTTGTTTTGGTGATGACAGGGTTCGCGATTGCGAAATTTCGTTCTGCAGTGACTTTTGCACTTTCCGCCCTCTAATTTTTGTCACAATCCTCTTCAGTGATCATAAGTTACGATCTCCCAACACGCACTTTCGTTGTGACCTGCCGTATGATGTGTCTCCGCTTTCCCTGGCCAGGAATTTGCCCACATTCGAATTCGCTTAGCTTCGACATAGTGCACTCACAACTAGAGGTCTGTTCTCATCACGACTGACACTTGCACTCTACCGAGGACATTGCGCAGGGGCCGCTCGTGGTCAAAAATAACAGCGCAACCTGCAGGGTTGACTAGCGTCTGGATTTACGTTCATTTTTCCACATATATGTCCAATCCGTGCTTATGAAATGGAGACCTGTTACCTTGATGTCTACATAAATTGTTGAATTGTACTATGTGACAAAAACTGTCAGTTTTACAGTTGCTAAACAAGCTATTGTAGTTACGAATTTACTCTCACAATACACCTGCACAGTCGATCGTAGTGTATAATTGTACGAAAATTGTAAATTTTTCTTCCATATTGCAATCTGAAATTGTAAACTGTAGTGACCAGGAAATGCAGGGATCATCCGTGAATCCCCATAATAAGATCATGTTTTTAGCCTTGCATTTTATTGATCTTGCGGCCACTAAGATGTGAGACAGACGCTGCCGAGGTCCTCCACTAACATGTAGAACGGTCGTGCCCTCTGTCCATTTAGTCTTGGACAACAAGCTGCCTCTTTCGCCAGCTTCGCACTTCCGAAGTCCATCTCCTCCTCCTCCCCTGCCGTTGACGTGTTCTGCCACTGTTTTCTTTCCCTTTCTACTGTCCACGTTGTTACCAATTTATTATTTTTTCCGCTTTGAAAACCTTGTAAAATACCATTTACTAACTCTTCTGTTGATTTCTCTCTCTGAAGGGGTTTATTATGACACCAGCGTCGTCTGCAAGAAGTACCAATTTTATTGCTCAACGTTAAGTAGAAGGTCATTCACGTATATGCAGAATATGAGTGGTGCGAAAATTGAACCATTTGGGACTCCCTTTGTGATTTTTTTAAAAACCCAAACACTATAATTTTCTACCTTTCCAACATTGTCAGAATTATTAACAACAACCTTTTGCATTCTGTTTGTCAAGTATGTTTCAAGCCAGCTATATAAAAAACCATGAGTTCCAAAAAACCTGAGTCTTTCTAAGAGAGTGTCATGATCTACGCTATATAAGGCTTTGGAGAGATCACAAAAAATACCAACTGGCCATATATTATTAATTAAAGCTTGTACTGTTTGATGAGTAGATGTATAAATAGCAGTCCCAGTCGGGTAACCTTTCAGGAATCCAATCTCTGATATGCTAAGTAAATTGTTTCTACTTAAATGTGCGACTACTCTTGAACACATTATTTTTTCGAATATTTGGAAAAATATGTCAGTAAGGAAACTGGACGATAATTATTTGAGTCTGTCTAGTCACCTTTCTTATAAAATAGTTTAATAATTGCATATTTTGAACTGTCTCGAAATATTCCCTGTGCCAGTGATGCCTTGCATATATCACTAAGGATATTACTTATTATGTTGGAACTTTTCAAATTCTGTTTGAAATTCCATGAATCCCACAAGATCTTTTGTGCTTTAGACTTTTTATAATGCATGAATTTCAGTGAAGGATGTTTATGCTACTTCTAGTTGAAACATTCTGGCAGATTAAAACTGTGCGCTGGACCGAGATTCGAACTCGGGACCTTTGCCTTTCGCAGGCAAGTGCTCTACCATCTGAGCTACCCAGGCACGGCTCACGACACGTCCTCACAGCTGTACTTCCGCCAGTACCTCGTCTCCTACCTACCGAGAAGCTCTCCTTTTTTCCAGAAGTGGTAGTTCTGCAAGTTTCGCAGGAGAGCTTCAGTGAAATTTTGGAAATTTGTGGTAAGTTCGTATGGCACCAAACTGCTGGGGTCCTCGGTCTCTAGGCTTACACACTACTTAATCTAACTTAAACTAACTTACGCTAAGGACAACACACACACGCACATGCCCGAGGGAGGACTCGAACCTCCGACGGAGGGAGCTGCGTGGAGCTTCTGTGAAATTCGGAAGGTAGTAGACGAGGTATTGGCGGAAGTAAAGCTGTAAGAACGGGCCGTGAGTCGTGCTTGGGTAGCTCGCCGGCATGGTAGCTCAGCGTGTTCGGTCAGAGGGTTAGCAGCCCTCTGTAATAAAAAAACTGAGTTAATCGATCAACAACGAACTTAAACGGGTGTCTTACGACGTCCGCCCCGAGCAGATTCAACGAACGAAAACGAACAAAATGATATTAAACAAAAAAAAAAAAAAAATCCTGAACTGGTGTAATCGGACGTCCGACCCGAACAAATTCAACGAACAATATCGAACAAAATGAGATTATTTATTTTTAAAATAAAGGTGGTAGAACACTTTCCGGCGAAAGGCAAAGGTCCCGAGCTCGAGTGTTGGTCCGGCACACAATTTTAATCTCCCAGAAAGTTTAATAGCAGCATGTACTCCGCTGCAGAGTGAAAATTTCATTCTAGTTGTTGAAACATTTAAGTTCGTTTACTTTTGCCCTTCGTATAACTGTACATCTTGAAACAAAACGTATCAATCTCGTGACATATTTCGCATGTTTCCACTCAGTAATGTCGTATGGAATAATTTTCAAGATGACTCCTCACTGAGAAAGAAACTATTGATTTCGCAAAAGTGAGCAGTAAGAATAACATGTGTTAACCCACGGACGTTATGCAGGTACCTCTTCAAGGAGCTAAGCAATATATATTGTCGCTAGTGTAATTCGTCATAAATAATCTGTCATCATCTGAGAACAGTGATTTGCATTCCTACAACACTGGAAGGAAAAATGACCATTTTTACCCGTTGTTAAAGCTGCCAGTGGTTCAGATAGTTCAGTGTGCAGCAATAAAAAATTTTAATCACTGGCCTAATAACAATATGTCTGATAGGTAGCAGAGCAAGATTAAAATGTAATTTAAAATTATTTCTTGTGGAAATTACTTCATATTCATTGACGAGTTTATTCTTAAAAAGTGGTAGGCTGTGAAAAATATTCTTAAAAAGTGGTAGGCTGTGAAAAAATCAACAACTAGTTTTTAAATGTGGTTGCATAAGTAGGAATAAAATAATAATGTGTTCATTAATGTTAATACTAATCATGTATACATATCCTGCAAACTGACTCGTTCTACATCATTTCGATAAAAGAATAGCCCAAATGATGTGTGGAACACTGGCCATTAAAAATTGCTACACCAAGAAGTGCAGATGATAAACGGGTATTCATTGGACAAATATATTATACTAGAACTGACATATCATTACATTTTCACGCAATTTGGGTGCATAGATCCTGAGAAATCAGTACCCAGAACAACCACCTCTGGCCGTAATAACGGCCTTGATACGCCTGAGCATTGAGTCAAACAGAGCTTGGATGGCGTGTACAGGTACGGCTGCCCATGCAGCTTCAAGACGATACCACAGTTCATCAAGAGTAGTGACTGGCGTATTGTGACGAGCTGGTTGCTCGGCCACCATTGGCCAGACGTTTTTAGTTGGTGAGAGATCTGGAGAATGTTCTGGCCAGGGCAGCAGTCGAATATTTTCTGTATCCAGAAAGGCCCGTACAGGACCTGCAACATGCGGTCGTGCATTATCCTGCTGTAATGTAGGGTTTCGCAGGGATCGAATGAAGTGTAGAGCCACGGGTCGTAACACATCTGAAATGTAACGTCCACTGTTCAAAGTGCCGTCAATGCGAGCAAGAGGTGACCGAGACGTGTAACCAATGGCACCCGATACCATCGCGCCTGATGATACGCCAGTATGGCGATGACGAATACACGCTTCCAATGTGCGTTCACTGCGATGTCGCTAAACACGGATGCGACCATCATGATGCTGTAAACAGAACCTGGATTCATCCGAAAAAATGTCGTTTTGCCATTCGTGCACCCAAGTTCGTCGTTGAGTACACCATCGCAGGCGCTCCTGCGTCAAGGGTAACCGCAGCCAGAGTCTCCGAGCTGACAGTCCATACTGCTGAAACGTCGTCGAACTGTTCGTGCAGATGGTTGTTGTCTTGCAAACGTCCCCACCTGTTGACTCAGGGATCGAGACGTGACTGCACGATCCGTTACAGCCATGCGGATAAGATGCCTGTCATCTCGACTGATAGTGGTACGAGGTCGTTGGGATCCAGCACGGCGTTCCGTATTACCCTCCTGGACCCACCGATTCCATATTCTGCTAACAGTCATCGGATCTCGACCAACGCGAGCAGCAATGTCGCGATACGATGAACCGCAATCGCAATAGGCTACGATCCGACCTTTATCAAAGTAAGAAACGTGATGGTACGCATTTCTCCTCCTTACACGAGGCATCACAACAACGTTTCACCGCGCAACTGCGGTGAACTGCTGTTTGTGTATATGAAATCGGTTGGATACTTTCCTCGTGTCAGCACGTTGTAGGCGTCGCCACCGGCGCCAACCTTGTGTGAATGCTATGGAAAGCTAATCATTTGCATGTCACAGCATCTTGTTCCTGTCGGTTAAATTTCGCGTCTGTAGCACGTCATCTTCGTGATGTAGCAATTTTAATGTGCAGTAGTGTAAGTAACTAATTAAGTCACCTAGAGAGAAGAAGTAGTAGATGGGGAACAACACAGGTAGAAAAAAGGAAAAGACAACATTGGGAGCAGATGGAGCTGTTCTGGAAATAAAGGGAACGGTCAAGAAAGAAGAAGAACTGAGGTTGTTACTGGATCTAGATGGCCAATTGAAGGATAAAAAAAGAAAAATCTTCCACTGTAGTTGGTTATAGGAGTGAGTCTCACCCATGGACGTCTCGGGGAATTTTGATAACAGTTTTATGCGGTCGTATATGCGTCAAGTACCTAGGAGGCCACAGTCCGCAAAAGCCTTACTCCACGTACTTCGTGGAACCCTTCGAACGCTTTACGTCGTTTTCAGGCGGCCTGTATGGCGAGAGAAAATGGTATCTCTTCAGACAATGGAGCTTCCTCACAAAGGGTTATTTACTCCGGCAGGCCGCCGCAGGCTCAGAGGAGCTTTTCGGCGAAATGAGAATCAAAGCGGCGGAGCGATGTCGGGGGATGCTTCCCTGGCTCCGGCTTTGCCGCTCAGCGCGGCGTAAACAGCCCGCGGGAGGAGCCGCAAACTGCCGCTCGCTGCCCGCGACGGCCGCTCCGCGGATATTGCAGCCAGCCGCCGGGGCAGCGCCTACCGAAACAGCGGGGTCGGTATTTCACAGCGCAGAAGAAATTCCAGGTCGATTAGTACCTAACTGTTCTCGAAGAAATACCACAGCCGCAAGAGACAATCAGTACCTTCTCTCACTGCGCGGTAGCGATGGTTATGTTACCTATGACACTGCCACTACAGCCGAATTACTAAATACGGTTTTTCGAAACTCCTTTACCAAAGAAAGCGAAGTGAATATTCCGCAATTCGAATTAAGATGTGCTGCCGACGTGAGTATCTACAAAGTAAACCTACCCAAAGGAATACACTTCGATTTTGATCCGCTTTGAATATGTTGTAGTGTACAGCAAAATAACTCACGCGAATATTTTTATACCGGCAATACGACCGTTTAATGAGTGAAACACACCCTTGAAAAAAATTGAGTTTAGTATTTCTCAATGACTACCGTTGAAACGGTAACACACATTAAATAAAACTTCAAATAAATTTCTATAGTTTTTAATGTACGTTACAATCGCGCATCCAGATTTGATGAAAAAGTCAGTTTTTTCGAAACCTCCTGTGCCCCGCTATTTTGTTTTTCATTTCGACATCTGACCAATAGCAAAACGTGTAGCATCACTAATACCAAATTCAATCCTATATGATGAAATGGTATCGCAAAGATGCATTTCTCAGAAATAAGCTAAAAATATCTATATCAAAGCGGATTCAGCATTTTTTGACCCGAAAAATTCTGTGTCTTTTTCAGTATTCTAAACATTTATAATAACGTTACAACAATAATATAACAACACTTTGAAATATAACGCAATTAAATCTGAAAAGGCTGCAACTTGAAAATAATGAAAAGATACACCAAATGTAAAAAGAAGACACAAATACAAACAATATGTTACAGCAATAATATACAAACAATTTCAAATATAACAAAATATTTTATATTTGATAAAGTTGAAAGACTATATATCCAACTTGATAACCGGCATTGAAACGGACACATACTGGACGCATATACAGCGATATAGAGACGTCTCCAGCCTATTTCTGACAATACGTTTTTTGAATAACATTTCATCATATACAACTGAATACGGTGTTAGCAATGCTGTGCCTTTTGCTGTTCGTCAATGTCGGAAATACAAACAAAGTAAGGGGCCGGGAGGGGGGGGGGGGGAGATTTCGAAAAATAATGACTTCCTCTTCAGAACTGGGTGAACTGTTGCAGCGTTCATTAAAAAACCATAGAACTTCTATTTGAAGTTTCTTTATGTTTATGTTACCGTTTCAAGGGTATTCCATTCATAAATACACTCCTGGAAATGGAAAAATGAACACATTGACACCGGTGTGTCAGACCCACCATACTTGCTCCGGACACTGCGAGAGGGCTGTACAAGCAATGATCACACGCACGGCACAGCGGACACACCAGGAACCGCGGTGCTGGCCGTCGAATGGCGCTAGCTGCGCAGCATTTGTGCACCGCCGCCGTCAGTGTCAGCCAGTTTGCCGTGGCATACGGAGCTCCATCGCAGTCTTTAACACTGGTAGCATGCCGCGACAGCGTGGACGTGAACCGTATGTGCAGTTGACGGACTTTGAGCGAGGGCGTATAGTGGGCATGCGGGAGGCCGGGTGGACGTACCGCCGAATTGCTCAACACGTGGGGCGTGAGGTCTCCACAGTAAATCGATGTTGTCGCCAGTGGTCGGCGGAAGGTGCACGTGCCCGTCGACCTGGGACCGGACCGCAGCGACGCACGGATGCACGCCAAGACCGTAGGATCCTACGCAGTGCCGTAGGGGACCGCACCGCCACTTCCCAGCAAATTAGGGACACTGTTGCTCCTGGGGTATCGGCGAGGACCATTCGCAACCGTCTCCATGAAGCTGGGCTACGGTCCCGCACACCGTTAGGCCGTCTTCCGCTCACGCCCCAACATCGTGCAGCCCGCCTCCAGTGGTGTCGCGACAGGCGTGAATGGAGGGACGAATGGAGACGTGTTGTCTTCAGCGATGAGAGTCGCTTCTGCCTTGGTGCCAATGATGGTCGTATGCGTGTTTGGCGCCGTGCAGGTGAGCACCACAATCAGGACTGCATACGACCGAGGCACACAGGGCCAACACCCGGCATCATGGTGTGGGGAGCGATCTCCTACAGTGGCCGTACACCACTGGTGATCGTCGAGGGGACACTGAATAGTGCACGGTACATCCAAACCGTCATCGAACCCATCGTTCTACCATTCCTAGACCGGCAAGGGAACTTGCTGTTCCAACAGGACAATGCACGTCCGCATGTATCCCGTGCCACCCAACGTGCTCTAGAAGGTGTAAGTCAACTAGCCTGGCCAGCAAGATCTCCGGATCTGTCCCCCATTGAGCATGTTTGGGACTGGATGAAGCGTCGTCTCACGCGGTCTGCACGTCCAGCACGAACGCTGGTCCAACTGAGGCGCCAGGTGGAAATGGCATGGCAAGCCGTTCCACAGGACTACATCCAGCATCTCTACGATCGTCTCCATGGGAGAATAGCAGCCTGCATTGCTGCGAAAGGTGGATATACACTGTACTAGTGCCGACATTGTGCATGCTCTGTTGCCTGTGTCTATGTGCCTGTGGTTCTGTCAGTGTGATCATGTGATGTATCTGACCCCAGGAATGTGTCAATAAAGTTTCCCCTTCCTGGGACAATGAATTCACGGTGTTCTTATTTCAATTTCCAGGAGTGTATTAAACTCAACTTTTTCCAAGGGCGTGTGGGCACGTGTAAAAAAATTCTATGTATCTTATTTTTCTCTTCGCTAAAATACATTTAAAGCTGATCAAAATCGAAGTGTTTCCTTTGGGCTTTGTGACCTTCGTTGACCATCAAAGACCTTACTGTTACAAATGACCTTCGTACCTCTGAAGCGACCACACCTAGCAGCAAAAGACCTTCGTCATATTATGCAATTTGTCCCACAAACTTTTCAGATCTTATCATACTTCCGGAGTTACTCGTGGTGGCAATAGTGACTCATCCTGTATATGCTCAATGTAGCGTAGCAATTGAAATCACTTAATAAAAGAAGTCTTCCGGTCCAAACTGCATACCAATTGGATACTTTTCGATGTATGTTGCTATACTAGCTCTATAATTAGTAATCATATACAACCACTCTAACGACGAAAGATCTGGCCCTACTACAGATTGGAAGCTTACAGATGTCTCGGATATAGGAGTGATCCGCTGAATTACAGACCCATGTCACTGACGTTGATTTTGGAACATATATCGTGTTATCAGCAGAAAGAAAACTGGCGTTCTACGGATCGGAGCGTGGAATTTCAGATTTCTTAATCGGGCAGGTAGGTAGGAAAATTTAAAAAGTGAAATGGATAGTTTAATGTTAGATATAGTGGGAATTAGTGTAGTTCTGTGGCAGGAGGAACAAGACTTGTAGTCAGGTGAATACAGGGCTATAAATACAAAATCAAATAGGGGCAATGCAGGAGTAGATTTAATAATCAATAAAAAAATAGGAGTGCAGGTAAGCTGCAACGAACACATAGTGAACGCATTATTATAGCCACGATAGACACGAAGCCCACCCTACCACAGTAGTACAAGTTTATATGACAACTAGCTCTGCAGATGACGAATAGGTTGATGAAATGTATGATGCGATAAAAGAAATTATTCAGATAGTAAGGGAGACTAAAATCTAATTGTCATGGGTGACTGGAATTCGATAGTAATAAATGGAAGAGAAGGGAAAGTAGTAGGTGAATATGAAATGGGAACTAGGAATGAAAGAGGAAGCCGCCTGGTAGAATTTTGCACAGGGCATAACTTAATCATAGCTAACACTTGGTTCAAGCACCATGAAGGAAGGTTGTGTACAGGGAAGAGGCCTGGAGACACTGTAAGGTTTCAGATAGATATAATGGTAAGACAGAGATTTAGGAACCAGATTTTCAATTGTAAGACATTTCCAGGCGCATATGTGGACTCTGACCACAATCTATTGATTATGAACTGTATATTAAAATTGAAGAAACTGTAAAAAGGTGGGAATTTAATGAGATGGGACCTGGATACACTGAAAGAACCAGAGGTTGTAGAGAGTTCCAGAGAGAGCAGTAGAGAACGATTGCCAAGATCGGGGGAAAGAAATACAGTAGAGGAAGAATGGGTAGCTGAGGATCAAGTAGGTAAAAAGACGGGGGATATTAGAAACCATTGGGTAATAGAAGAAATATTCAATTTAATTGATGAAAGGAGAAAATATAAAAATGCAGTAAATGAAGCAAGCAAAAAGGAATACAAACGTCTCAAAAATGAGATCGACAGGAAGTGCAAAATGGCTAAGCAGGGATGGCTAGAGGACAAATGTAAGGATGTAGAGGCACATATCACTAGGGGTAAGATAGATACTGCCTAAGGAAAATTAAGGAGACCTTTGGAGAAAAGAGATCCACTTGTCTGAATATCAACGGCTCAGATGGAAGCACAGTTCTAAGCAAAGAAGGGAAAACAGAAAGGTGGAAGGAGTCTATAGAGGGTCTGTACAAGGGCGAGGTACTTGAGGACAATATTATGGAAATGGAAGAGGACGTAGATGAAGATGAAAAGGGAGATATGATACTGCGTGAAGAGTTTGACAGAGAACTGAAAGTCGAAACAAGGCCCCTGGAGTAGACAACATTCCATTAGCACTACTGATAGCCTTGGGAGAGCCAGTCCTAGAAAACTCTACCATCTGGTGATCTGGTGAGCAACATGTATGAGACAGGCCAAATGCCCTCAGACTTCAGTAATTCCAATCCCAAAGAAAGCAGGTGTTGACAGGTGTGAAAATTACCGAACTATCAGTTAATAGGTCATGACTGCGATATACTAACACGAATTCTTTACAGACAAATGGAGAAACTGGTAGAATCTGACCTCGGGGAAGATCAGTTAAGATTCCGTAGAAATGTTGGAACACGTGAGGGAATACTGGCCCTACGACTTATCTTAGAAGATAGATTAAGGAAACGCAAACATACATTTCTAGCTTTTGTAGACTTGAAGAAAGCTTTTGACAATACTGACTGGAATACTCTCTTTAAAATTCTGAAGGTGGCAGGGGTAAAATACAGGGAGCGAAAGGCTATTTACAGTTTGTACAGAAACCAGATGGCAGTTATAAGAGTCGAGGGGCATGAAAGGGAAGCAGTGGTTGGAAAGGGAGCGAAACAGGGTTGTAGCCTATTCCCGATGTTATTCAATCTGCATACTGAGCAAGTAGCAAAGGGAACAAAAGAAGATTTGGAATAGGAATTAAGATCTATGGAGAAGAAATAAAAACTTTGAGGTTCGCCGACGACATCAACAAAAGCAAAACGAGGATAATGGAATGTAGTCGAATTAAATCGGGTGATGCTGAGGGAGTTAGATTAGGAAATGAGACACTTAAAGTAGTAGATGAGATTTGCTATTTGGGGAACATAATAACTGATGATGGTCGAAGTAGAGAGGATATAAAATGGAGATTGGCAATGGTAAGGAAAGCGTTTCTGAAGAAGAGAAAGTTGTTAACATCGAGTATAGATTCAAGTGTCAGGAACTCGTTTCTGAAAGTATCTGTATGGAGTGTAGCCACACATGGAAGTGAAACATGGACGATAAATAGTTTAGACAAGAAGAGAAGATTTCGAATAACTAATGAGAAGGTACTTAATAGAATTGGAGAGAAAAGAAATTTTTGGCATAACTTGACTAGAAGAAGGAATCGATTGGTAGTACATGTTCTGAGGCATCAAGGGATCACCAATTTAGCATTGGAGGGCAGCGTGGATTGTAAAAATCGTAGAGGGAGACCAAGAGATGAATACACTAAGCAGATTCAGAAGGATGTAGGTTGGAGTAGGTACTGTGAGATGAAGGAGCTTGCACAGGATAGAGTAGCATGGGGAGCTGCATCAAACCAGTCTCTGGATTGAAGGCCACAACAACATCATGTTCGAACATTAATTACCTTGAAGAAAACGATTTATTGATCTATGGTCAGCATGGGTTCAGAAAATATCGTTCTTATAAACACAGTGACTCTTTATTCTCACGAAGTAACGAGTGCTCTCAAAAGGGAATCTCAAATTGAATCCGTATTTCTAGATTTCCAGAAAGCTTTGAATGCCGTGTTTCAGTTGTGTGCGAGTAGATTCGTGATTTCCTGTCACAAATGACACTGTCATCGAGTGAAACACAACTAATATCTGGCGTTCCCCAATGAATAACAACAGCACAAAAATCCCATTTTAATGTTTTGATTCTTTGGGGGAGGGGGGGACCTTCTAAAGAACTATATCACTAAATAAGTCTCATATATCTTCTACCCTGACGCAAAAAATACAAGTTCCATTAAAACAAAAACATGTTGATGCATGTATCTTGGTGATTAATGAAGTTGCGAAAACACGTTGCTCTTTGATTCATGAGCCTCTGGTCACTATCCCTATAGATGAGAAGAGATTATGAATACCTGCATGGGCCGGCCGGTGTGGCCGAGCGGTTCTAGGCGCTTCAGTCTGGAACCGCGTGACCGCTACGGTCGCAGGGTCGAATCCTGCCTCGGGCATGGGTGTGTGTGATGTCCTTAGGTTTGTTAGGTTTAAGCAGTCCTAAGTTCTAGAGGACTTATGACCTCAGATGTTAAGTCCCATAGTGATCGGAGCCATTTGAACCATTTGAATACCTGCATGGTGGACGAAAATCAAGCTGATCGTAAGGTCAGAAACAGGGCAGGGCAGGAGCGTCGAGTAGAGCAAAATTTTTGACACAGCTGTTAGTCGAAAACGCACCGTTGTCGAGCTGCATCAGTAAAACGAAAGCCAATCAGAGATGAGCTCTCAGAAATGTGTGCAATGAAACTAAATTACCCAGCTAATGGCTGTTTTGATAACGAGCTTAGTTATTTGTCAGTGTAGAAGGATTTAATGGTTTTCAACTGATCAATCAAAGATAGGCAAACTTTAAATTAGTGTCCATGGCTGTTTTCGCTAGACCCGAATTCTGTGTGATGTCTACTGGCTAATGCTTATCTTACCTAACTTGGACTAACCTAACATCATTACTGGACGCACCCAAATACGTTTGATTCCCGCACAAACTTCGCGCACTCGTCGCTGATTCGCTATTGTTTTACGGTCGTAGCTCTACAACGGTGGATCATCAACGTGTGGTTGTATGGAAGATTTTGCCCAATTCAACGTTCCCCACCATGCTCCTTCATTATTTTCAATTTGTGTTTCACCTCCCTGTATAACGAATCAACGGTTGAAACTTCTTAGCAGATTAAACAGTGTACCGGACCGGGACTCGAACCTGGGACTTTTGCCTCTGGAATGCTCTACCGACTAAGGTAGCCAGGCACGACTCACGACCCGCCCTCACAGCTTCATTTATGCCATTACGTCTCTTCCATATTACATATTTCACACAAGTTCTCCTACATACTACGCTAGCGTAGAACTTCTGGAAGATAGGAAATCGCGGAAAAATGGCTTAGTCATAGTTTGAGGAGGGGGATTGTATACAGAATAAATCTTTCACTTTGCAGCGAAGATTGTGCTGATTTGAAAGTTACTAGCGGGAGTAACAAGGGTACTGGCCGAAGTAAAGCTGTGAGGGCAGGTCGTTCGTTCCTGGGTCGCTCGTAAGAAAGAGCTAAACAGTTAGTTTCAGATACCAGTTATCGCCGTTATTTTCCCGTAACGTTATTTATAACAGTTTTAAATAACTTCCGGAAAAAACTTATTCGTATTACCAAATGCGCAAACAGAATCCCTCCGCATCTGCTACTGCGGATGCGGTAATTCATCAGTGTAGCAGTCACAGAACACGTGGCAGTTATTCCCGTTATGAGTAACTGGCAGCAGTATCTGCTGAACTACGCCGTACTGTCAAGCCGAAATGACAATGTACAGGGTGGTCTGTAGATAGTGACCGGGCCAAATATCTGACGAAAGAAATAAGCTACAAAGAACGAAACTCGTCTACCTTGAAGGGGGAAACCAGATGGCGCTATGGTTGGCCGCTAGATGGCGCTCCCATAGGTCAAACGGATATCAACTTCGTTTATTTTAAATATGAACCCCCATTTTTATTACATATTCGTGTAGTGCGTAAAGAAATATGAATGTTTTAGTTGGACCACTTTTTTCGCTTTGTGATAAATGGCGCTGCAATAGTCACAAACGTATAAGTACGTGGTATCACGTAACATTCCGCCAGTGCGGACGGTATTTGCTTCGTGATACATTACCCGGGTTAAAATGGACCGTTTATCAATTGCGAAAAAGATCGATATCGTGTTGATGTATAGCTATTGTGATCAAAATGCCCAACGCGCTTGTGCTATGTATGCTGCTCGTTATCCTGGACGACATCTTCCAAGTGTCAGGACCGTTCGCCGGATAGTTAAGTTATTTAAGGAAACAGTGTTCAACCACATATGAAACGTCAACCACGACCTGCAACAAATGATGATGCCCAAGCTGCTGTCGCGGCTAATCCGAACATGAGTAGCAGAAAGATTGCGCGAGAATCGGGAATCTCAAAAAAGGAGTGTTGAGAATGTTACATCAACATCTATTGCACCCGTACCATGTTTCTGTGCACCAGGAATTGCATGGCGACGACTTCGAACGTCGTGTACAGTTCTGCCACTGGACACAAGAGAAATTACGGGACGATGACAGATTTTTGCACGCGTTCTATTTAGCGAGGAAGCGTCATTCACCAACAGCGGTAACGTAAACCAGCATAATATGCACTATTGGGCAACGGAAAATCCACGATGGCTGCGACAAGTGGATCATCAGCGACCTTGGCGGGTTAATGTATGGTGCGGCATTGTGGGAGGAAGGATAACTGGCCCCCATTTTATCGATGGCAATCTAAATGGTGCAATGTATGCTGATTTCCTACGTAATGTTCTACCGATGTTACTACAAGATGTTTCACTGCATGACAGAATGGCGATATGCTTCCAACGTGATGGATGTCCGGCACATACCGCGCGTGCGGTTGAAGCGGTATTGAATAGCATATTTCATGACAGGTGGATTGGTCGTCGAAGCACCATACCGCACGTTCACCGGATCTGACGTCCCCGGATTTCTTTCTGTGGGGAAAGTTGAAGGATATTTGCTATCGTGATCCACCGGCAAGGCCTGACAACATGCGTCAGCGCATTGTCAATGCATGTGCGAACATTACGGAAGGCGAACTACTCGCTGTTGAGAGGAACGTCGTTACACGTATTGCCAAATGCATTGAGGTTGACGGACATCATTTTGAGCATTTATTGCATTAATGTGGTATTCACAGGTAATCAAGCTGTAACAGCATGCGTTCTCAGAAATAAGCTCACAAAGGTACATGAATCGCATTGGAACAACCGAAATAAAACGTTCAAACGTACTTACGTTCTGTATTTTAATTTAAAAAACCTACCTGTTACCAGCTGTTCGTCTAAAATTGTGAGCCACATGTTTGTGGCTGTTACAGCGCCATCTGTCACAAAGCGAAAAAGGTGGTCCAACTAAAACATTTATATTTCTTTACGTACTACACGAATATGTAATAAAAAATGGGGGTTCCTATTTTAAAAAACGCAGTTGATATTCGTTTGAACTATGGCAGCGTCATCCAGCGGGCCAACCATAGCGCCAACTGGTTACCCCCTTCAAGCGAGACAAATTTCGTACTTTGTAGTTTTTTCGTTTGAAGCTTATTTCGTGAGATATTTGGCCCGTTCACGATCAATGGACCACCCTGTATACTAGGGCCATTTCAAAAGCCCTGCGCACTACACATGCCGACCGTTACGATGGTGTGATCAAGTTGGAATTCGTATCAGTTGTGAGTGATACTTGAGGCCTGATGGTCGTGTATGCGTTTGGTGGTGCGTGTGACTGTGTCGAGAGTAATTCAGTTTTAAAATGGACGTTGAAACGGAGTCAAGTCGGGTTACATGTGCTGACCAGCGTTGCTACATCAAAGTTGAATCCCTGCGTTGAAAGAACGGACATTTACAGCGCTTTGAGACAGCCCTTTAGGAATACTGCAGTGGATCGTAGGGCAGTATCACGGTAGTTTGCTCGTTTCCGTGAAGGTCGGGTAAGCTCTGAGGGGAAGCGAAATCGTGGATGACCATCAGCTGCGGCATACTACTCATCTGAAATCATTGTTAATGACATTTTGAGGAAAGATCGGCGAAATAACGTGCAAGGAAACTGCATCTGAGGCTAAAATGTCTATCATTTCAGTTCATATAATAATAATTAAAAGTTAAAGATGGGAAAATTTGCTTCCAGATGGGTTCCGCATGATGTGAGTAAAGAGCAGAAAGCAGGTCGTAAAAATCGCAGAACAGCTTCAGCGTTATCGAACAGAAAAAGGACACTTTCCGAAAAGATTATTTGCACTTAATGAGACCTGTATACGAGGTTTTGAGCTAGAACTGAAGTTTCAGTCTCTCAATGGAGAAGTTCTGACTCTGCACGTCCGAAAAATTTCTGCCGCCAACAATCAAAGATGAAACTGATTCTGATCTTTGCGTATGACGTGAATGGAGTTACAGCTACAAATAAGTGCCGCATAGGTCATATGTAACAGATGCGTACTTCAGGCTGTTTCTGCAAATATTTTGCGTCCGAAATTCGTCAAAGAAGACCTGACATGCTTACAGCTGGTGCCTCATTTTGCACGATAATGCAAGACCGCATGTTGCCCTACCAGTGAGAGAAACGCTCGACAGTTGAAAAATACTTCGCCATCCACCGTACAGTACTGCCATGAGCTCACCAGACTTTGATTCGTTTCCTAGATTGAAGGAACTACACAATGGAAAATGGTTAGAGACAACTGATGAAGATTCTAGTGAGCGGTGAATCGAATTATAACACAGCTCAACAATGAAGGTGCCCTATCCGGAATATAGAAGTTGCCAAAACGTTGGAAAGCTGTCATAAACAAGAATGGAGATTATATTGAAGCCCTGTAAAGGTGTTTTGTAAAATAAATGATTTTCTTCAGTTATGTCATACAGTGTGCAGAACTTTTGAAATGACCCTGGTATATAGCAATCTTAAGATCACTAGGTTTCCAGAATCTTTTAGTTAAAATTGTTTCATAGCTTACCGGTGTTTCCTAAATGGTGGGGATCGTGACCTAAGGTTAAATGTGGTTTCCTAAGCAACTTCAGAAACTTAGTTTCGAAAGCAGAGTGCACGAAAAATCTCATGTAAACAATAGCCAGTAGTCATCTGAAGATGGGCTAATAAGCCGAAAACTAGTTCACACAAATAAAAATCAGTAGAACAAAACACCGCCTAAGTGGTATCAAATCCTCAATATGGAATTGTTCTATCAAGAAGCGACGGAAGAATCCATAAATAAGATTAATAGTGTCAATACAGCATATTTATCTGTCTTATACCAAAGGTTACTCAAACAATAAGCAAAGGCAACACAACATGTGTGGTTCAAAAAACAATGCCAACAACTAAATCTTATACCTAAATACGTGTGCATCAAGTCCAGAGGTACGTCACGTGCTGCCAAAAAAGCGATGAAGTTAGTAGTTTCTACATGGATTAAGGAAGAAATCAAAAAGTGATATAGCATCAGGGACAACGTGAGTACACATCTAAAAGTGATACACATGAGAATTCTACATCCGTATGAGTTCGACGTTTTTGATAATGAAGTAAGGGAACAAGTGCAAAACATAATCCATGATATGTTCTTACGCCAGAAACGCAAAATGAACACAAACTATGTGATCGAAGTGCAACCTTAAACACAAAACCGAAACCAAATTTTTCTGAACGAGTGGTAAATTTATCAGAAACAGTCTTTTCCACAAAGGGAATCGAAGTGTTAGCAAAAGGTTTCAAATATGCTCCTTATCATAAACCTTCCACTAAGCAGTTAGATATATTAAAAGTTGATGTAGAATACAATTTAAATACCGACATTGCAACCAAACACATAGCAAGGCGTGAAATACAAAAAGCCGGCCGTGGTGGCCGAGCGGTTCTAGGCGCTACAGTCTGGAACCGCGCGACCGCTACGGTCGCAGGTTCGAATCCTGCCTCGGGAATGGATGTGTGTGAAGTCCTTAGATTAGTTAGGTTTAAGCAGTTCTAAGTTCTAGGGGACTGATGACCTCAGAAGTTTAAAGTCCCATAGTGCTCAGAGCCATTTGAACCATTTTTTGAAATACAAAAATGGCTCGAGTGTAACACTACTAAAACTCAATCTAGTGACCATAATACACTGAATAACCTAAAGAAGAAAATCACCCAAAACAAAACAATTATTACGAGAGCAGATAAAAGTAATACCTTGGTCCTCACGGACAAAAGGAAATATGTTGAAAAAGTGTAACAACTCCTCACACCTAATACCTATTGTGTCCTTAACAAAGGCCCCACAGAAACCTTTAATGAAGAAATTAAAAACTTAACTAAGTCCTGCACAAGTATAATACACGATTATGAAGCTAAATATTTGATCAACATGAATCCTATAGCTCCTAAACTGTGTGGACTCCCTAAAATACACAAAAAGACCAAAGACCACTTGTCCTAACCTACACTGCACAAAACTACAAAATTGACAAAGAATTACATTCCTGTATCAAAACGAAAACAAAATTCAAATCTAAATTTAGAATTGTAAACTCAGTGGACCTTATCAACAAAGTTAAAGACCTTCCAATACCAAGTAGTGCAAAACTAGTATCCTTTGACATAAGCAGCTTATTTGCAAACACTCTTACACAAGAGTGTCTTGATATTCTGACAAAACTATTATACAGAGCAGATGTCAACCCAGTACAAATAGGCGACATAAATTTTGCCACCCAAACATGTTTGAAACAAAATTATTTCCAGTTTGAACGTAGCCATTACGAACAGCTAGAAGGATTGGCAATGGGGTCCCCTCTCAGTCCCCTCTTAGCTGAAACGTTCATGGACCATTTCGGAAAACAGTTCCTAGAAAATGAACCCTTCAGTAATAATATTAATTACTGGTACAGATATGTAGATGATGTAATGTGTATATGGACAGGTACCAACAGACAACTGAACACATTCCTAGAACATCTAAATTCACAACGCAAAAACATACAATTAAACATGGAGTTAGGTGAAAAGTCCATTAACTTTTTAGACCTCAACATAGATATCACCACAAATACACATACTTTCAAAGTTTACAGAAAGCCCACAACAACAGACACAGTTTTACCCTCATGTTCACAACACCCAAACATGGAGCCTTCCATTCCATGGTACGTCGCCTCACATCCATACCAATGTCAAAACAGCATTTCCAAACAGAAGTAGACACCATTAAATATACTGCATGTAACAATGGCTATAACCATTAATTAGTTGAGAAAATCCTGCACAAGAAACAAAGAAGGAAAATCTTGACCTACATTTATGCCCCCTCTGCAATAACAACTACACCAAAAACCAACTGGTGCACTATACGATATCTAGGTAAGCTATCAGACAAGCTAGCCAAAACACTGAAATCCCAAAACTATAAAACGTCATTTTATGTAAGAGGTACTACAGCTAATCTCCTATTCAACAGCAAGGACAAAACAGATAAACTAAGCAACAGTGGGGTCTACAAAATAACCTGCACTGACTGCAATTAACTGTACATGGGTCAAACGGGCTGGGCCATATCAACAAGGCAGACTAAACATGAACGCAGCTGGAGATGAAATAAATCAAACACCAGCTTTGCTGAACATGTGCTCAAAGGAGGACACAAATATCTAACACACACAGAAGTGCTACATATAGCCAACAAAGGCAGAAAACTCAGCCTACTAGAAGCACTTGAAATTAACACTTGGCCCTAAATCTCCAGCTGGTCCTAAATGACCAATCGCAACTGAGCACATCCCCACTCTTAAACTTTACACAATAAAGTAAACCTGCTACTAACCGCAAAGTGTCCCAATAGTAAACAAATTCACACCCCAATATAATGTAATACCTTTTATGTGTTGACATTCCTAACTAACTCAACTGTAACAACGTAATATTTGGTATGTATTAATGCACAATTTTCTAATAACAAAATGTAACCCCCCCCCCCCCCCCCCCCAAGGAAACATCGCTGTTGTACAACCAAGAATTAATGCCCAGTACAACTGTTCGCAACAAATACCAAAAAATTGTAATTTGTAATAATGTGTATTCTAAATAATTCTACCTGTTGTCATACATGGTACTGACAAACCCTAAAATGTGATTTTTTATGTTAAAGGACAGTTTTACAGAACAAAAAGTCAAAAGACCCGTTTGACAATTCCAAAGACAATACCACAACTAAAGATCGTATGTAACTGCGTTGTATCTTAGTCCAGAATGTTTGGTTCATAAGAACACACGCTCCTTGTAAACAATAGCCAGTAGTTATCTGAAGACGGCGTAATAAGCCAAAAACTCGTTCATACAAATAAAAATCAGTGGAACAAGAAACCGCCTAAGTGTTATTCAGCCCTCAGTATCCCATGGCTTTTGTGACCTCAGTGTAACGCTTGTTACACTTAAGAATTACATAAAAACTAAGGATAGTAAGGCAGTATTGCACCGAGCGGTGTCTGGTTAAGTATGTCATCTCTGGCGCTTGCTGTTACACCTTTCGCGTTGAACTGTACAGGGGCGCGTTGGACCAGAGCACGAATTTCACTGCTCAGCGCCGAGAGATCGCACCTCAATAAAGCGTTATCGGCACTTGTTATAAGTTTACACATGAAATAAAAAGAGACTGAACGAATCAAATACTTCATAAAGAAAGAGCGAGTGCTGAAATGGTTTCTAGCAGGTTGGTGACGCGTATCAAATCGAGACGATAGGGCAGAGACGCGCCCGCACAGACTGGATTGCGTGCGATGCGACGTAGGAGCGGAGAACTCCTTCCGCGCCTGAGATTGCCACTCGCAAGATTCTCCTCCAGTCTGTTCCAGCTTACTGCGGCGGCCGGGCAGACGACGACGACGATGGCGGGCTTGTGGCGCGGAATGGATGAAGTTGCCGGAATGAGGGATACGCCGTGACTGCGCCGTAACAAGAATTCATTCCTTTCCCGGGAAAGAAGCCGGGCTCGGGGCCGGGATGCGCCGCACGTCGGTGCGAAAGCGCGGCGTCTCAACTGACTGAAATCCCAACGCCCTGAGTACGTGTAGCACTCTGCTTTGGACTGGTGAAGGGCCAGTGATGTCGGCGTCACGAAAGCTGCGGAAGAGATTTCATCTAAATCTGCACTCTGCAGACAGCTTCCAAGTGCAATCAGGGGGTACTTCCGTCTGTACCATTTGTTAGTTCACTTTCGCATTCCATTCGCGTATCGCTTAAACACCTGTGTGAGCGCTGTAATTAGTCTAATATTGTCTCGTCAGGTTCGCAATACATTCCCACACTCCTAATACTGGTTCTCGAGTCTGTATTAATTTTAATTTTAAAAATCAACAGCCTCAGTTGCACCGTTTACCTAGAATTTACCTAGGTTTCAGCCGGGATAACCCAACCTTCTTGAGAATAACAGTAACTACCGTTTGTCCATAGTGGACATCGTCAAGCTAAAACTACAAATCCATAAATTATCGTCAGACTGTAAAAAACTTACCTGAAACTGCTTAGGCCCCACTTCGCGACCGCGATGCGGCAGCCACGAGTGCTGTGCTGGAACTCAAGTCTGACAGTAATTTATGGATTTTTAGTTTTAACTTGACGATGTCCACTATGGACAAACGGTAGTTACTGCTATCCTGAAGAAGATTGGGTTATCCCGACTGAAACCTAGGTAAATTCTAGGTAAACGGTGCAACTGAGGCTCTTGATTACTAAAATTAAAATTAATATTTATGCTGTTGCTGACAAGGGCCCCAAATGTTGAAGATATTTGTCTTCAGCCTTTGTAACTAGACGTACACGATATAATTAGCGTCTGACGTCAGATGTCTGACAGTTAAGGCTTATCAGATCTCCCTGACGCTCTCTTACGAATTAAGGAAACCTGTCATCATACGTCCTGCCCTTCTGTGTATACTTCAGCATGCCCTGTTACTTGACCTCATAGCAACAAATAATGCTGACCTAACAGAAAGAATCAAGTGGCTCTGAGCACTATGGGAATTAACATCTGTGGTCATCAGTGCCCTAGAACTTAGAACTACTTAAACCTAACTAACCTAAGGACATCACACAGATCCATGCCCGAGGCAGGATTCGAACCTGCGACCGTAGCAGTCGCGCGGCTCCGGACTGAGCGCCTACAACCGCTAGACCACCGCGGCCGGCTCAGGAAGAATGGCTCTGAGCACTATGGGACTTAACATCTATGGTCATCAGTCCCCTAGAACTTAGAACTACTTAAACCTAACTAACCTAAGGACATCACACAACACCCAGTCATCACGAGGCAGAGAAAATCCCTGACCCCGCCGGGAATCGAACCCGGGAACCCGGGCGCGGGAAGCGAGAACGCTACCGCACGACCACGAGCTGCGGACACTCAGGAAGAATCATGACAGATGTAGGGATTAGTGACCACAAGGTTGTTGTAGCGAGTCTGAATACCGTAACATCCAAAACCACCAAGTATAAACGCAAAGGACATATATTTAAAAATGCAGATAAAAATTCGTTTTATCACCTTCCTAATAGAGAGTGTCCACTCCTTGCGTTCACACTAAACAAACGCAGACCAGATGTGGTTTACATTCAAGGAAATAGTATCGACAGCAATCGAGAGTTGTCTACCAAATAAATTAATACGAGATGGCGCACGAAACAGGTCAGAACACTGTTGCACAAGCAACTAAAAAGGTATGCCACGTTTGAAAGAATGCAAAATCCCCAAATTGGCGAATTTTTACAGAAGCTCCAAATTTAGTGCGAACTTTAATGCAAGATGCTTTTAATAGCCTTCACAACTAAACTCTGTCTCGAAATATGGCAGAAAACCCAGAGAGGTTCTGCTCGTATGTAAAGGACACCAGTGGCAAGGTACAATCTATACCTTCACTGCGCAATAAGAATGATGATGTTATTGATTACATGACCACTGAAGCAGAGTTACTAAAAACGGTTTTCCGAAATTCGTTCACCAAAGAAGACGAGGTAAATATTCCAGAATTCGAATGTAGAACAACTGCCAGCCTGAGCACTTAGAAGTAGATATCCTCGGTGTAGCGAAGCAATTTGAATCACTTAAGAAAGGCAAAGCCTCCGATCGAGCTCGTATACAAGTCGATTCCTTTCAGGGTATGCTGATGCAATATCTCCATACTTATGCAGTCACTTACAACCGCACGCTCGTCGCAAGATCCGTGCCTAAAGACTGGAAAGTTGCACCAAGTCACACCAAGAACCAAAAAGGATATAGGCGTAACCTGCTGAATTACAGACTCATATCGCTGACGGTGATTTGCAGTAGGATTGTGGAAGGAATTCTGTGCTCGAACATTATGTACTACCTCGACGAAAGCGGTTTATTGATAAAGAGTCAGCACGGATTAAGAAAATTTCGTTCTTGTGATACACAACCACGCTTGTGTTCCCTCTTCTGGAGTATTACTGTGCGGTGTGCGATACGCATCATATAGACTGACGGAGGATGTCGAAAAAGCTCACAGAAGGGCTGCTCGGTTTGTATTATTGCGAAGTAGGTGAGAGAGCGTCGCGGATATTATACGTGAATTTGGTGGCAATCATTCAAAGGCGTTCCTCGTCACAGCAGGATCTCCTCGTGAAATTTCAATCATTAACTTTCTCCTCCGACTGCGAAAATATTCTGTTTATGCCCATTTATATAGGGAGAAATGATAATCATGATAAGATAAGAAGCCGGCCGTTGTGGCCGAGCGGTTCTAGGCGCTTCAGTCCGGAACTGCGCTGCTGCGCCGGTCGCAGGTTCGAATCCTGCCTCGGGCATGGACGTGTGTGATGTCCTTAGATTAGTTAGGTTTGAGTAGTTCTAAGTCTAGGTGACTGATGACCTCAGATGTTAAGTCCCATAGCACTTAGAGCCATTAGAACCATTTGATAATATAAGAGAAATCAGAGCGCTGACAGAAAGATTTACGAGTTAGTTTTTCCTGCTTGCCGTTCAAGAGTGGAACGGTAGAGAAGTACCTTGAAGGTGGTTCGGTGAATCCTGTGCCGGGCACTATTGTGCATTGCAGAGTAATCATGTAGATGTAGGTTTACTCATATTTGGCATGCTTTCCATATACTTTAGCAGTATTCTGGGATGGATCGCATCAGTGTTTTCCGAGCAGTTTCCTATATTGGTTAGTTGCATTTTCCCATTATCCTACTAGAGAATCGAACCCTCTCACCTGTTTTATCTACGTCTGAGTTTACTCCATACCGTATCCGTACAAACTGTTACACTTTCATAGCGGTGTGAGTTGGCAGAACCTAGTTATGGATAACTGATGATATAGTGATAGGAGACTAGTGATAGGAGACTACGTTTTTTCCGTTTTGTGAAGTTTTATATTTCCAATCATTTAAAGCACGTTATCAGCTTCTGCACACTTTGAAATCTGATAGTACGAGGAGCATTCAAGTTCTAAGGCCTCCGATTTTTTTTTCTAATTAACTACTCACCCGAAATCGATGAAACTGGCGTTACTTCTCGACGTAATCGCCCTGCAGACATACACATTTTTCACAACGCTGACGCCATAATTCCATGGCAGCAGCGAAGGCTTCTTTAGGAGTCTGTTTTGACCACTGCTTCTTTAGGAGCCTGTTTTGACCACTGGAAAATCGCTGAGGCAATAGCAGCACGGCTGGTGAATGTGCGGCCACGGAGAGTGTCTTTCATTGTTGGAAAAAGCCAAAAGTCACTAGGAGCCAGGTCAGGTGAGTAGGTAGCATGAGGAATCACTTCAAAGTCGTTATCACGAAGAAACTGTTGCGTAACGTTAGCTCGATGTGCGGGTGCGTTGTCTTGGTGAAACAGCACACGCGCAGCCCTTCCCGGATATTTTTGTTGCGGTGCAGGAAGGAATTTGTTCTTCAAAACATTTTCGTAGGATGCACCTGTTACCGTAGTGCCCTTTGGAACGCAATGGGTAAGGATTACGCCCTCGCTGTCCCAGAACATGGACACCATCTCTTTTTTTCAGCATTGGCGGTTACCCGAAATTTTTTTGGTGGTGGTGAGTCTGTGAGCTTCCATTGAGCTGACTGGCTCTTTGTTTCTGGATTGAAAAATGGCATCCACGTCCCATCCATTGTCACAACCGACGAAAAGAAAGTCCCATTCATGCTGTCGTTGCGCGTCAACATTGCTTGGCAACATGCCACACGGGCAGCCATGTGGTCGTCCGTCAACATTTGTGGCACCCACCTGGATGACACTTTTCGCATTTTCAGGTCGTCATGCAGGATTGTGTGCACAGAACCCACAGAAATGCCAACTCTGGAGGCGATCTGTTCAACAGACATTCGGCGATCCCCCAAAACAATTCTCTCCACTTTCTCGATCATGTCGTCAGACTAGCTTGTGCGAGCCCGAGGTTGTTTCGGTTTGTTGTCACACGATGTTCTGCCTTCATTAAACTGTCGCACCCACGAACGCACTTTCGACACATCCATAACTCCATCACCACATGTCTCCTTCAACTGTCGATGAATTTCAATTGGTTTCACACCACGCAAATTCAGAAAACGAATGATTGCACGCTGTTCAAGTAAGGGAAACGTCGCCATTTTAAGTATTTAAAACAGTTCTCATTCTCGCCGCTGGCGGTAAAATTCCATGTGCCGTACGGTGCTGCTATCTCTGGGACGTATTGACAATGAACGCGGCCTCATTTTAAAACAATGTGCATGTTTCTATCTCTTTCCAGTCCGGCGAAAAAAAAATCAGAGGCCTTAGAACTTGAATGCACCTCGTAATTTTTGAATTCAGTGATTTTGTATCCCAATGTAACAAAAAAACACTGAGTCCAGATCGCAAATGGTATTTATTTTCATTGAATGGTAACCGGTTACGGTCGCAGACCATCTTCAGACCCATTATGAATATAGGTTGCCCTTGTCGTCAGTCCGCCTCCTTAGCTGAGAGCCGGCACGGTAGCTCAGCGTGTTCGGGCAGATGATTAGCTATCCTCTATAATAAAAAAAAACTGAGTGAACAGTTCAACGAAGAACCTGACCGGGTGTCACTGGATGTCCGCCCCGAACAAATTCAACGAACAATATGGATCCAAAGGAGATTTTAAAAAAGTTGTAAACGCGTCTCCCATGTAGCAGGTCCGGCCTCGATTCCCGACCGGGTCGGAGATTTTTCTCCACTCGGGGATTGGGTATCGTGTTGTCGTCATTATTTCGCTATCATTGATACGCAAGTCGCCCGTTGTGGCATCACCTCAAGACACCTGCAGCTCCGCGGCCGAACTTCCGGCCATCAATCTTGTACGATCATTTAATTTCTCTCTTTTTTTTCCAGTCATCAAGTGCGGTTCCTCGCATCGCCTCCACGCTGCACCAATAGCAGGGTGCGATTTGTGCTTTTACCATGGGGGGATGTCTTAGGGGGTTAGTAGAATTATATATGTTACTAGCTTGGACCGTGGCGTTACGCATGGTTAAACAGCTATTTATAAATAGATGTTAATACCGAAACTCACTACTGACGCGTATGCACTGTCAGAAAAGCAATCCCTTGTTATATCTTTAAAAGTACATTATAGGTAAACCTTATTTACAAAATCATCTACATACGGGTACAGTTATACGAGGGGAATTCAAAAAGTAGTGGCACATTTGTGAAAAGTTGTACCTATTCTGATGATAGAAAACTGAAACGTATTAATACTAAGACTTATTAAAAACTTTCAGTGTTCGGTTCCACGAATTTAAATTATATGTTAAGTTTTACTCCAGTGCGTGGGAAATAAACATCCCAGGTTGGGATGCATAAACTAAAACCAGAGGAGGGGATGGTCTGATGCAGAGGGGGGGGGGGGGGGGGGAAATCCCCCATCCCCCCTGCAAATCGCACACTGACCAATAGAGACATTACTGGTCCTAAGACGGTGTACGTGCGACTGAAATTGGTTAGCATACCACAAAAAGAAACAGCATTTGCGGTATGGACAGTTTATACTTTATTTCTTTGAAATCTTACCAAGAGATGACTGGATATTTGTGCAACCTTTTCTTTCGGACAATACTTCATAATAGATAACTGCTTTATCTGTGAAAAATCTGAAATTAGTATTTATATTGTCTGCATTGTCACTGACACACACTATAAACAGCAACGCTCAGAACACATTTCCCTGGGGCACACCGAAACTTTCGTTAGTTTTTCTTTTGTCGACGACTTTCAGTCAGAGATAACATGTTGCGTCCTCGATGGCAAGAAATTCTGAATTCAGTCACAAATTTCGCTTGGTGCCACGTATGATCGTACTTTAGGTAATACGCGTTCGTGTGGTACTGAGTCAAAGAAATACTACATCTATCTGATTTCTTTGATCCATGGCTTTCAGGGTGTTCCGTTTCGCATAATCCATGTTGGTTGGCATGGAGGAGATCATCTCATTTATATGAGAACATGCTTTCGCGGTCCTAGTGTATTTCATTAAAATTCTTTTGGTCGTATGTACAAGGTGAAGCAGAACTCCACAGACATTCTTTCAGAGGCTGTTCATACCTTCACGGACCCACGGTCTCCGGCGGCGCGTTACAGAATGAAACTATGATTTATTCAGTTTGTTACCTCTGTCACCCGTGTTTCTGAGAAAATACGTTCACAAAAGCGAAGAAGCGTGTAAAATGCAATAACCAAAGCGGACGACTCATAACACAGAGCAATGAGCAACGGTCAGATGCAAAAGTACGGTAATGCGGTTGCTGTCGGTGCCGGAAACAGCTCAGCAAAGAGTCATTGTGCCGCCCTTCCACTGCATTCAGTAAAGCCACATACGAAGTGCATATCGGCCAGCTCTCCATCAGTAAACCTATTTATAGCATTTCTATTTATCACCGTTAACGCACAACTAACACTGTTGGACAACAAAGCAGTAGGTTTGCCGCTGTGGCCGAGCGGTTCTAGGCGCTTCAGTTTGGAACCACACTGCTGCTACAGTCACAGGTTCGAATCCTGCCTCGAGCATGGATGTGTTAGTTAGTTAGGTTAGTTGGGTTTAAGTATAAAGTCTAGGGGACTGATGACAGATGTTAATTGCCATAGTGCTTAGAGCCAATTGAACCATTTGAACCAACAAAGCAGTAGACAGAACCAAGCAATACTGAATGCAGGACAGAGGGGAACAAGTTAAAAAGGTCATTAATGATGTCAACTGCAGCTACCGTGAGTGAATGTTAACAAAACAAACAGCGCATATCGTCAACATTTGCACTGCTGTGCACTATTTTCACCGCAGTGCAGATACAAAGCTAACTGCCGTTAAGAAACCAAACTGATTGCAATAGGTCTCTAGCGAGCCGATAGAGCCTTTGGTCTGTCATACTCATCCCCGAAGAGTTGACACAAGCCATATTAGTGTCCACTAACCTAGATAGAGTAGGCTGACATCTCTGCACTGCGGTTAATACGAAGGTCACTCCAAAAAAATGCACACCATTTTTGTAAAAATACAGTTTTCATTCTGCATGTGTGAAAGTTTTACAGTGTGTAGATACATCCTTTAGGAACAATATTTTCATTTCTCCACATAATTTCCATCCCTCTCAACTGCCTTACGCCATCTTGGAACCAGCGCCTGTATACCCGCACGGTAAAATTCTGGACCAACCTGCTGGAGCCACTGTTTGGCAGCGTGCACGAGTTAGTCATCATCTTCAAACCTTGTTCCACGAAGAGAGTCTTTCAGTTTCCCAAAGAGATGATAGTCACATTGAGCCAGGTCAGGGTTGTAAGGCGGGTGTTTCAGCGTTGTCCATCCGAGTTTTGTGATCGCTTCCATGGTTTTTTGACTGACATGTGGCCGTGCATTGTCGTGCAACAGCAAAACATCCTGCTTTTGCCGATGTGGTCGAACACGACTCAGTCGAGCTTGAAGTTTCTTCAGTGTCGTCACATATGCATCAGAATTTATGGTGGTTCCACTTGGCATGATGTCCACAAGCAAGAGACAGTCGAAATCGAAAAACACCGTAGCCATAACTTTTTCAGCAGAAGGTGTGGTTTTGAATTTTTTTTTCTTGGGTGAATTTGCACGATGCCACTCCATTCATTGCCTCTTCGTCTCTGGTCAGAAATGATGGAGCCATGTTTCACAACCTGTCACAATTCTTCCTAGAAATTCATCTCCACTATTCTCGTACTGTTCCAAAAGTTCGTTGCATACCGTTTTTCTTGTTTCTTTGTGAGCCACTGTCAACATCCTGGGAACCCACCCGGCACAAACCTTTTTTAACACCAACACTTTCAGTATTCTGCAAACACTTCCTTCCCCTATCCCAACGTAGCGTGACAATTCGTTCACTGGGATACGTCTGTCAGCAGTCACCAATTCGTTAACTCTCTGCACATTGTCTGGAGTGTGTGCAGTACGCGGTCGCAGGTTCGAATCCTGCCTCGGGCATGGATGTGTGTGATGTCCTTAGGTTAGGTTTAAGTAGTTCTAGGTTCTAGGGGACTGATGACCAGAGATGTTAAGTCCCATAGTGCTCAGAGCCATTTGAACCATTTGTGTGCAGTACGAGGCCTGCCGCTGCGAGGACAATCCTCAATATTGCCGTGCCCGCTTTCATCACGTAACCTGCTTGCCCACCGACTAACTGTACTGCGATCGACAGCCAACAGCAGCATCTCCATACACCTTTTTCAACGTCTTGTGGATGTTTCCTACTGTCTCGTTTTCACAGCACAGGAATTCTATGATACCACGTTGCTTCTGACGAACGCCAAGTGTAGCAGCCATCTTGAAGACATGCTGTGACGGCGCCACTCACGGGAACAGGTTGAACTAAGTTTGAAAACGAGCGGGAAGGATGTATCTACACACTGTAAAACTTTCACACATGCAGAATGAAAACTGTATTTTTACAAAAATAGTGTGCATTTCTATTGGAGTGACCCACGTATTAACCGCAGTGCAGAGATGTCAGCCTACACTGTCTAGGTTAGTGGACACTAATATGGCTTGTGTCAACTCTTCGCTTTTATAACTGTTGAACTCTACTCGGGACTATTTCAGTGAGGTGTCTGAAAGTCTGTGGAGCAATGGCAACCCATTCTTTCTCAAGAGCCGAAATCAGAGAACGTAGTGATGTTGGACACATGGGTCTGGAGTGAAGTTGACGTTATAATTCATACTAACAGTATTCCATTTGGTTCACATCCAATCCAATTCAGGAATGTTACTGTCCCCAGACCATTGTCTCACAGATGCTGCTTTATGACAGGGTGCATTGTCATGCTAGTAGAAACTATCATCGTCTCTGAGCCGATCCTCTACTGTAAGCAGTCTGCGAAAACAGCCCCATACTGTAACATCACCTTCTCCATACATCACTGTCGGCGCTACACGTGGTAGCAGGCAAATTTCTTCAGACATTACCAAAACCCTTTCGCCGGACTGCCATAGGGTATAGCATGATATGTCTCTACAAATCACTCGTTTTCAGTCATCAGCTGCCCAGTGGATTTGTGCATCACCCCAAGTGTCGCTTTGCACTGAGTACAGAAATGTGTTGTCATTAACTCGCTACGCACAGTGATTGTGCTACCTGGACTGCCGGCAGCACTCTGTAACAGACGAATGATTCTTCCGCTGATTTCACGCGATTCTTAGAACCAACCTCCGCAACACTCGACGTTTCCTACCTAACATTACATAAGGTCTGCCTGGTCGTGATTTTGTTGTGAGTCCTTCTTGGCGTTCCCACTTTACAGTCACATCACCAACAGTCGAAATGGGCAGCTTTAGAAAAGTTGAAATGTCCCTGATGAACCTGTTCCTAGCTGTCATCCGAGACTAGCGCCCACTGGAAAACAAGCCACTGACTTGAGCTGACCGACCCAGTATGCTGTTAATGTTTCTCTACTAACAACGCAATACTCAGCGTCTCCTTTTGCACTAGCTGGTTCGCTTCTAGTTACACCTAGTGGTCAGTTCCGCGTTACAAATGGGTGCCCAGATACTTTTAATCATATGAGGTGTACACGCATTTTTGGTGGCGAAGGGGCGGCCTAACGGCAGGCGTTTTCCCTTTAACTTCGACGCTACGGGGTGTACTTGTATGACGTTTCTGTAAATGGATTCCCATCCGCAATTTGTTCCTCAAGAAGTCCCCTGTAATCACTAAAGGTTTCTTAGTATTGTGTAGTTACAGCCCTTTGAATGGAAAAAAATAAAAAACACATAAGCTAAACAAAATACAACAATAAGAACCACACATGTGTCTCCTCTTCAGGCATTCATTAAATGTATTGGAAAAAGTAGATTCTCGTACAAAACAGATGCTTCTGTATGGAACGAACGTTAATTTCTATCCGTTTATAAAGGATGAACTTTTCTGTTGCTGAATCACGCTACACTACAGGAAATGACCCCTTTGCATTAACAGTAACCATATATCGTTCTGATAAGCCTGTTCTGAAACTCAGAGGCAGTCTCGTAATAAAATTTTAATCTAGTTTCTCGACAAAATAAACGGATTTTAAATGAATCAGCATCATTTCGTTCTAGTGTACGATATAGCCCCGTTATTGGATTCCTCTCATAACTGAAGTCGTAAGTAAATGCTCGTAATACTATTTGCTAGATGTTCCCTCAGTCATTTTTTAAAAGATAAAGCCAATGAAGAGCGATAATGGACCTGCTAGGTGATAACTTTAAAAAGGAAACATGTAAGTAATGTTTTTGAGTATAACAAGCTATTTTATTCGGTTATCAGTTTTGATTAAAACCACACACAAAATGTTATTTCCCCAATTTTTAGCTGCCATCTAAAATTCATATCAAGTGTCCTTGTTTCATCAGTTTTGTACAGGCATGCAAAACGTCAGTTAAATTGGATTACAAGAAGTGGACAAACAGTTGCTGAAGAATTTTGAAACACAGAGATACTTTGAGCAACAACTCAGGTCATCAAAAAAATGGCTCAGATGGCTCTGAGCACTATGGGACTTAACGTCTGAAGTCATCAGTCCCCTAGAACTTAGAACTACTTAAACCTAACTAACCTAAGGACATCACACACATCCATGCCCGAGGCAGGATTCGAACCTGCGACCGTAGCGGTCGCGCGGTTCCAGACTGAAGCGCCTAGAACCGCTCGGCCACACAGACCGGCATGGTCAGTATTAGTCACTTTTTGAAAGTGGATTTCTTTATCATAACTTCGAATAACGTTTGTAAGTTTAGTCCCGGTAACCGTTGTGATATCGTTGAAACTCTGGTAATAGCGTTATGGCGAGGGAGCTTTGTGGTCAGTCATTTTATAGCTTAGAGCTAGTACCTTAGCTTGCATTAGAAGTAAAACTATAATCGCGCTGCACAGTAAAGAAGTTAAACTGAACAAATATTGGAATACTTGTGGATGATCGCTTTTAATGTAACAAGTCGATCATCCAAGTGCACTGGTCCTAAATGTAGCCCTCCGCTTAATTTTTATATACTGTGTGTGTGTGCTTGTGTGAAATATTTCTCGGTCCTGTATGTGGAATGAAGTGTAGCCAGCATCTGTAACCGAACCTGTTCGATATTCTTTTCTTTTTAGACAGAATCTCGACTGCTTGCACTGTGTCATTTAAATTCATTTACATCCAGAGAAGATAATTTTATTTAACTTCTGTGGTAGCATTTCGGACGCAGAGTCTGAGGAAATGCATGCCAGTGAGTGCTTCTCTCGTCTTCTGAACGTATTTGGTCCGAACTCCGCTAGTCGACATGAGATATGAATGCCGACACATCGTTAAGATAACGCCTGCGAACAATATTTCCGAGCCGAAACTATACACAGACAACAAATATCCATTAGAATGAAACGGTGAATAGCTGTCAAGGGGCGGGAGAAGAATGTGGCCATTTTCTCCAGAAAGCTTGCTGGCACATTTCCATGAGTTGGTCTTTAATATCAGCATTTGTTGGTAAGAAGAACGTAAAGATAAGCTAAAGGAACTCCTTACAGATTCCCACAGGCCATCCTTTTCGCGCCGTCCTATTGTTGCAGAAAAAAATGGGTAACATACTGACACGGTAAGCAGCGACGGGTGATTTATAGGACAATATAAAACCGTATAACGCAGTCAGTTCCTTTAATTGGTGACTGGTCACAGGAGAATAATAAATAGCGGTATTTGTTGATGGGCTTCTAAGTAACGCCTTTCACAAATGCCACGGCGTTATAGACGACTGAACAGAGATGTTCAAAAATGACAGAGTTAGCATATATATGGTACAAACGAAACAAGGAGAAAAAACTTTAAAATCTTGTACATGGCTGGAGGCAGAATCTGTAATGTACTCTTCGGTTAGGAAAAGCTGAAAAATCTGCCAAGTCAGCAGCAATAGTACCAGGTGTAGAAGTAATGTAAGCGGAATTTCCCTATACATGGTGGTAGCAGTCAGTGTAGGGCCCGTGAGACCCCGTCTGCAGCGGCATCTGCTTCCTGTAACGGCTGACAATGAATGTCAACACACGGTCACCCAGGTAACTGTTGTTGTTGTTGTGGTCTTCAGTCCTGAGACTGGTTTGATGCAGCTCTCCATGCTACTCTATCCTGTGCAAGCTTCTTCATTTCCCAGTACTTACTGCAACCTACATCCTTCTGAATCTGCTTAGTGTATTCGTCTCTTGGTCTCCCTCTACGATTTTTACCCTCCACGCTGCCTTCCAATGCTAAATTTGTGATTCCTTGATGCCTGAAAACATGTCCTACCAACCGATCCCTTCCTTTTGTCAAGTTGTGCCACAAACTCCTCTTCTCCCCAATCCTATTCAATACCTCCTCATTAGTTATGCGATCTACCCATCTAATCTTCAGCATTCTTCTGTAGCACCACATTTCGAAAGTTTCTATTCTCTTCTTGTCCAAACTATTTATCGTCCATGTTTCACTTCCATACATGGCTACACTCCATACAAATACTTTCAGAAACGACTTCCTGACACATAAATCTATACTCGATGTTAACAAATTTCTCTTCTTCAGAAACGCTTTCCTTGCCATTGCCAGTCTACATTTTATATCCTCTCTACTTCGACCATCATCAGTTATTTTACTCCCTAAATAGCAAAACTCCTTTACTACTTTAAGTGTCTCATTTCCTAATCTAATTCCCTCAGCATCACCCGATTTAATTTGACTACATTCCATTATCCTCGTTTTGCTTTTGTTGATGTTCATCTTACATCCTCCTTTCAAGACACTGTCCATTCCGTTCAACTGCTCTTCCAAGTCCTTTGCTGTCTCTGACAGAATTACAGTGTCATCGGCGAACATCAAAATTTTTATTTCTTCTCCATGAATTTTAATACCTACTCCAAATTTTTCTTTTGTTTCCTTTACTACTTGCTAAATATACAGATTGAATAACACCGGGGAGAGGCTACAACCCTGTCTCACTCCCTTCCCAACCACTGCTTCCCTTTCATGCCCCTCGACTCTTATAACTGCCATCTGGTTTCTGTACAAATTGTAAATAGCCATTCGCTCTCTGTATTTTATCCCTGCCACCTTCAGAATTTGAAAGAGAGTATTCCAGTTAATATTGTCAAAAGCTTTCTCTAAGTCTACAAATGCTAGAAATGTAGGTTTGCCTTTTCTTAATCTTTCTTCTAAGGTAAGTCCTAAGGTTAGTATTGCCTCACGTGTTCCAACATTTCTACGGAATCTTAACTGATCTTCCCCGAGGTCCGTTTCTACCAGTTTTTCCATTCGTCTGTAAAGAATTCGCGTTAGTATTTTGCAGCTGTGGCTTATTAAACTGATTGTTAGGTAATTTTCACATCTGTCAACACCTGCTTTCTTTGGGATTGGAATTATTATATTCTTCTTGAAGTCTGAGGGTATTTTGCCTGTTCCATACATCTTGCTCACCAGATGGTAGAGTTTTGTCAGGACTGGCGCTCCCAAGGCCGTCAGTAGTTCCAATGGAATGTTGTCTACTACGGGGGCCGTGTTTCGACTCAGGTCTTTCAGTGCTCTGTCAAACTCTTCACGCAGTATCGTATCTCCCATTTCATCTTCATCTACATCCTCTTCCATTTCCATAATATTGTCCTCAAGTACATCGCCCTTGTATAGACCCTCTATATACTCCTTCTGCTTTCCCTTCTTTGCTTAGGACTGGGTTTGCATCTGAGCTCTTGATATTCATACAAGTGGTTCTCTTCTCTCCAAAGGTCTCTTTAATATTCCTGTAGGCAGTATCTATCTTACCCCTAGTGAGATAAGCCTCTACATCCTTACTTTGTCCTCTAGCCATGCCTGCTTAGCCATTTTGCACTTCCTGTCGATCTCATTTTTGAGACGTTTGTATTCCTTTTTGCCTGCTTCATTTACTGCATTTTTATATTTTCTCCTTTCATCAATTAAATTCAATATTTCTTCTGTTACCCAAGGATTTCTGTTAGCCCTCGTCTTTTTACCTACCTGATCCTCTGCTGCCTTCACTACTTCATCTATCAGAGCTACCTATTCTTCTTCTACTGTATTTCTGTCCCCCATTCCTGTCAATTGTTCCCTTATTCACTCCCTGAAACTCTCTACAAACTCTGGTTTAGTCAGTTTATCCAGGTCCCATCTCCTTAAATTATCACTGTTACAAACCCGTAAAAATGTCGAGTTTCGTGCGTACAAACTACGATTTGCGGACAGCATTGGTTTTCTGTTATGATTTGAAGAAAACTGCTGCAGAATCGCATCGAGTGCTTGTCGAAACTTTCCGCGAACATGCTCTTCGGAAAACTCAGTGTTTTGAGTGGTTCAAAAAATTCAAAAGTAGTGATTTTGACGTGAGAAACCACCGAAAAAGTTCAAAGACAACGAATTGCAAGCCTTATTGGTTGAGAATGATACTCAGCCTCAACAGGTAGTCGTGGAACAATTGAATGTGACGCAGAAAGCCTTTTCTCTTCGGTTGAAAGCTATGGGAAAGGTGCAGAAAGTGGCAACACGGGTTTCGCATGAACTGATCGAAAGACCACGTATGAAATGCTGCTCGCTATATACAATAGAAAATTGTTTCTTCATCGAATAGTGACAGGTGATGAAAAATGGGTATGTTTTTAGAATGCTAACCACCGTAAATCATGGGTGAATCCACGCAAACCATCGACATCCACTGCAAGACCAAATCGCTTTGGAAAGAAGACAATTTGTTTGGTGTGATCGGAATGGTGTCACCTATTATGAGCTGCTAAAACCTGGTGAAATCGTTAATATTGTTCGCTAACAACAGCAGATGATAGATTTAAATCGAGTATTACGTGAAAAACGACCGGAATATACAAAAAGGCAACACGAAATCATACTGCTCCATGATAACGCCCCATCACACACAGCAAAATGGGTCAGGGAAACGATCGTGGCGTTCAGTTGGGAAATACTAGGGCATGCGGCTTATTTTCCAGACTTGGTTCCGTCCGATCCAACAGACATGTTATTATTGCAACCAGATTCCGGTTTCATACTTCTGCACCTGGTACAAGGTTATTGAAAACCCATTGACCTAGATTTCGACGTCTTTAAAAACGTTTTCTCCAGAGGGCTCCAATGATTAACTCTGGTTATATGATGTCAACGGACAGAAAGAAAAGCGGACTTTGTTGATCATTCCCTAATTTGTTGCCATTGACCGACTTACTTCGCGGGAACGTAGGACCGTTCATAAGTGAAGGCTACGTTAAACTACGAGGTAGCCACATGAAGATTCGTTTAATACCTTAGCACTTAAGTAGGCATGATGTGATTAGTTGATCAGTTGTGCTGCCAGCACTGGAAGGATGTTGTTTTGAGTTCAGTGTGTTTCTCATGCGCAAATTGTAGCATTTCTCCTTTGGTGTTGAGGGAAATCACGTAAATAACTGAACATTTTTTGGCTCAGACTGAACAATAAAGCCACACGTTTTCACCTCTTGTAAAAATGCCTTGCTTCAATGAGATTTTAAGAACCGTGATCGCACAAAGTGCACTGAACGCCACCAAAATCAGAGCTAAGCTGCACCCAAATCGGACACAGGCAGAAGTGTGACGCGTGACGGTCCAGAGAAGAACATATTCAAATCGAGATTCACACAACAAAACGATACAATTAACGTAGCAGCAACGTTTCTCTTCCGCACAGTCTCTTAGCCGCTCGCCAACAATTAAGAGTTCCTATCAGTCATTTGATTCACAGATAAATTTCAATCCAACAGTATAATTCTGGAGGAAGCTTTCATACTTCGTTTCTTAAATAAGCATAAAATTAAAAACTGAATTTCTTTTCATAAACAGTAAGCGCCGCATAAAAAACTATGACGTTTAAGAATTTTTCATACGTGTTTTAGATTTCTATTTTAAATTACTAATAGCCGGCCGGTGTGGCCGTGCGGTCTAGGCACTTCAGTCTGGAACCGCGTGATCGCTCCGGTCGCAGGTTCGAATCCTGCCTCGGGCATGGATGTGTGTGATGTCCTTAGGTTAGTTAGGTTTAAGTAGTTCTAAGTTCTAGGGGACTAATGACCACAGATGTTAAGTCCCGTAGTGCTCAGAGCCATTTGAACCATAAATTCCTAATAACCATATTTTAATGCCTTAACATCTAAACACGACAGTGAAAAGCGATTCCAGAAATTCAGATTTCGTCTTACGGAAGTTTTGTGGCATGTAAATGTGGCGAGACCAAAACGCGTCGTATTTGGTACGATTTCTTTCAGTGAAAGAACGGGAAACGACACGTTGGTGGTTGAAGGTTTTCACGAGGATTCATAGAGCGAACAGGCCGATCGAGGTGGTCCCACAGATTCTCGATAGGACTTAAATCCGGGAGTTTGGTTGGCAGGCGAGTACTGTGAGCTGTACGAGACGTTATATAGTCCTGCTGGTGGATACCATCGTGCTGAGGAAAAACGAACTACATGTTGAGGTCGACATGGTTCCCAAGGATAGATGCATACTTGTGTTGATCCATAGTGCCTTCCAGAATGACGAGGTCACCCCAGACCATAACGCTCCGTCCTGATTGCCGGGTGTTTGTTCTCAGACGTTTCATGCCGTACTTGCCAACGGGCATCTGTCTGATCGAACATAAAACGAGATCCATCTGAAAAGGCTATCTGTCGCCGTTCAGTGGATGTCCAGTTCTAGTACTGGCGTACAAATGGCAGCCTTCATCGCTGGTGTACAGCGGTCAGCAAGTAGTCCGCCCCCGGTAGCTGAGTGGTCAGCGCGACAGAATGTCAATCCTAAGGGCCCGGCTTCTATTTCGGGCTGGGTCGGAGATTTTCTCCGCTCAGGGAATGGGTGTTGTGTTGTCCTAATCATCATTTCATCCCCAACGACGGGCAAGTCGCCGAAGTGGCGTCAACTCGAAAGTTGGCGAACGGTCTACACGACGGGAGGCCCTAGCCACACGACATTTACATTTTAGCAGTCAGCAAGGGTGCACGAACTAGGCGCCTGCAGCAGAGGCCCATACGCAGCAACGTTCGCTGAACTGTTGTTGGCGGGACACTGATGGCAGCTCCTTGGCTCATGTCGGCCTTCAGTTACGTCTATTCGCCCATACTAATCTGTGCAGCCGTCGTCCACATTTGTCATCTGTGGCCCATGGTTCACCACAGCTGCGCCGACGTCGGATGGGGATAATGACATTTTGCTATGCACGATATACTTCAACCACGGAGGCATACGAACAGTTTAAAAACTTAGCCTCTTCTGTAATGCTTCCACCCGAATGACCATTCCCTTATGGACGTCAAGTGAATAGCTCCGTTTCCACATTATGACAACGACTGCACTGTTTTCCGCTTCTCCCGGACACGTTTCACATACTACTCACTGCCAGTGCTGCCACCTGTCATCTGTGAGTGGTTATTGCACGTAGACGTCGAACATAGGCAGTGGTGTGTAGTACGATCAAAGACATAGACTGGCCGAATATACAGTGTGGTCCATTGCTAGTGGCCGGGCCAAATATCTCACGAAATAAGCGTCAAACGAAAAAACTACAAAGAACGAAACTTGTCTAACTTGAAGGGGGAAACCACATGGCGCTAGGGTTGACCCGCTAGATGGCGCTGCCATAGGTCAAACGGATATCAACACGTAACATTCCGCTAGTGCGGACGGTATTTGCTTCGTGATACATTACCCGTGTTAAAATGGACCGTTTACCAATTGCGGGAAAGGTCGATATCGTGTTGATATAAGGCTATTGTGGTCAAAATGCCCAACGGTCACGATCAATGGACCACCCTGTACAGTATGTCTCACCGGAGAGTCATAAGGCGCATTTCATCTGTTGTTTTAGCAGCTATTAGCAATTTCGTTTTCCATGGTGTAGCTGGAGTCAGCCCAAACAAGTAGTGCTGATCACGTCTTTCATGCGACGCCCAATATCGAGGGAAATCATCGGTTTGTTTCCTTCTCAAACAAAGTAATTTTCAAAGCGGAATTTTACGTGCGGTGGAAGGTCAGTGACGTATTTGTTCTATCGATATACAGCGATCAGACAAAACATTATGACCACGTACCTCCTAGCCGGTATGTCCATCTTTGACTCTAACAGCGGCGAAGCGTCGTGGCATGGAAGCAATGATGCCTTGATATGTCGCTGGAAGGAGTTGGCACCCGGTCTGCACCCACAAATGTTCTAATTTCCGTAAATTCCGGGGAGGGGGTGATGAGCTCCGACGCCACGTTGTCACATCACAGATGTGTTCTATTGGGTTCAGATCTGGCATGTTGGGGCGCCAGGGCATCAATTGGAACTCGCCACTGTGTTCCTCGAAACATTCTATCGTACTCCTGGCCTTGTGACATGGTGCATTGTATAGTTGAAAAATGCCACTGTCTTGAGGAAACATTATCGTCACGTGATCTCTATCACTTGGCCGTCATGGTGCCTTGCACGAGCTCCACTGGACCCAAGTTAGTTAGTTACGAGTTCCGTTGATCAGTCTCACGGTAACCGTTATGATGTGGAACGTGTCAAGTGCACAAGAAATGCACACATGAATCAAGAATTTTTAAGAGAAAAAAAGCTTAAAATTTGTATTACCTGTCCCATTTCCTAAAATGGCACAAAATGCATACATTATTCCTATAGATTTATTTATTCCTATTCAAGAATTCATCTCTGGTATAGAAAGAGTTGTCAAGGGTTTGTGAATTCAATTTATTTTTAAAAATATTATTGCTGTCTGTCAGACATTCTATTTCATATGGTAATTTATCGAAAAGGTTTACTGCAGCGCCGGCCGCGGTGGCTGTGCGGTTCTAGGCGCTCCAGTCCGGAGCCGCGCTGCTGCTACGGTCGCAGGTTCGAATCCTGCTTCGGGCATGGGTGTGTGTGATGTCCTTAGATTAGTTAGGTTTAAGTAGTTCTAAGTTCTAGGGGACTGATGAGCACAGCAGTTGAGTCCCATAGTGCTCAGAGCCATTTGAACCATTTTACTGCAGCATATTTTACCCCTTTCTGTGCCAAAGATAGGTTAAGTATAGTGAAGTCTTTCTTTCTTCTGGTATTATAATCATGAATATCACTGTTGTTTTTAAACTTGTCCATGTTGTTGAGAACAAATTTCGTTACTGAGTAAATGTACTGTGGGGCTGTTGTAAGAATTCCTAACCTTTTAGACAGATGCCTACAAGATGTACGACTATAAGCCCCTCACATTATTCTAACCACTTTCTTTTGAGCAGTGAATGTTTTTTGCCTAAGTACTGAGTTACCCCAAAATCCGTATCATAGAGTGAAAGTATGCAAAGATTGTTAGCTTTCTAATTTTTATAGCCTCCATGTTAGCAGTAATTCTGATTGCAAAAGTTGCTGAACGTAGTAGCTTTAGAAGATCCAAAATATGAATTTCCCAGTTACGATTTTCATTATATGTACACACAAAAACTTAGTATGCTCTATTCTGGCTACTGACGTCTGTTGATGTGTTACATTTGTTGAAGGAATGTACTCCTTGCAGTAGAAAATTGGAATGTGTTGTGTTTTTTGATAGTTCAGAGCAAGCTCCTTCCCAGAAAACCATACAATAACTTTTCCAAGGACATTGTTTGTATCATTTTCTATTGGAGTTTCTTTTACTGGGTTAATAATGATGCTTGTATCATTATCAAACAGTGCCAGATTAGCTTCTCGTTTCAAATAAGAAGGGAGGTCATTCACATACTCGTATAACAAGAACAGAAGGGGACCCATGATCGAACGCTATGAAACACCTAATGTAATTTCACCCGATTTAGATGAAGTGGAAAACGTCCTTAAATCACTTAAACCATTAGCATCACTGTTGATTGTAAGTTACAGCATTTATTCATGCTTCCGACATCCGTTGATCTTATGGTGAGTCAGATTTATTTGTGCTGTAGGCCCACATTGTGTACACGAGTAATCATTCACGAAAAGCTGTCTTAGTTTCTCTGATATTCACTTAAATGTGGGATCGACGCTGTTAACTTTGGGTCCTTATGGTTCTCAGAGCCTCATTTGCATTATAGTCAAGTAACCATGTTTGTAGACATTGCTATTTGATTTTAACCATGATCACAAACGGCAGTTTATGTTTGAAGTTGGTTGTGTACTATGAGGGAATCGGGCATCGTGTGTAGTGTCAACATGAACTCCCTTGAATCATTGTAAGTACTAATAGAAAAGTAAATTACCAAGGGAAGTTAGCCACAAACGAACTAAGGCCTCAGAAATCAGATCCGTTGATTGAGAAAGTGGCGAAATCAAATAAGCGGGACTACAAGCGAACAGGTTGGTTGGTTGTTTCGGGGAAGAAGACCAGACAGCGAGGTCATCGGTCTCATCGGATTAGGGAAGGACGGGGAAGGAAGTCGGCCGTGCTCTTTGAAAGGAACCATCCCGGAATTTGCCTGGAGCGATTTAGGGAAATCACGGAAAATCTAAATCAGGATGGCCGGACGCGGGATTGAACCGTCGTCCTCCCGAATGCGAGTCCAGTGTCTAACAAGCGAACATTTAACGAAGAAGTGTACAATAAGCGTAACTGTTGTGTAGGTGCAACTAAGAATGTCCGATTTGTAGCCTCTAAGTTAATTTGTGGATTAATACAGGTGTTATGGATCTTGTACATTTGTCCGCAGAAATAAAATAGCACAAAAACTCCCCTCTTACACAAAAATGCGAAACGGAGAGTGACGAAATGTTATACATTATTTCGCTCTTGCCCTAAACTGTACCTAATTGTGTACAAACCAAATTCCACAGAAACAATTCTTTCTTTCGTCAGAGAAGTAATGCGCATTGCTATTATTATTATTATCGGCAGTGGCTGTAGATGTATACATTTGTTCATAATCGTAACTGTTATACAGCAGATGCTATTCATTTCACCTTCTTAAATTTATCTGAGTCTAAAAATTTGTGATCACCTAGAAATTCAAGAGCCGTCCCTGATCGGGATTCATCAGACCATGCAACGCTCTGCCACTGAGTGCCGATGGTCACGTGCCCATTTCAGTCGTAGTTGCCAGTTGCCGATGTGGTGGTGTTAACATTGGTACATGCTTGGGTCTCCGGCTGCGGAGGCCCATCGTTTGGAGTCTTCGGTGCACTGTGTGTTCAGACACACTTGTACTCTGCCCAGCATTAAAGTGTGGTGTTAGTTCCGCCATAGTTCGCCACATGTCCTGTTTCACCAGTCTGCCCAGCCTACGACGTCCGACGTCTGTAATGAAGGGCAGCCGCCCAAGCCCACGAGGTCTGGCCGTGGTTTCACCTTGGTGTCCCCACGAGTTGAAGACATTCACTGCATCACCTCGAACACGCGACAGGTCGTGTAGTTTCCGAAATGCTCGTGCCGAGCCTCGGAGCCATCACAGTGTGCCCTCGGTCCAACACAGGTAGATCGTGCGCCTTCCCCAGTCTACGTACGGACTGCACGCATACAAACTACATGCACCGTGCGGTGTGGCTGACTAGCAGTCATTCTTAGCAAGGTGACGCTGCTATCGCCAGGACGGGTTTATACAGGGTGGTCCATTGACAGTGACCGGGCCAAATATCTCACGAAATAAGCATCGAACGAAAAAACTAAAAAGAACGAAACTCGTCTAGCTTAAATGGGGAAACCATATGGCGCTATGGTTGGCCCGCTAGGTGGCGCTGCCATAGGTCAAACGGATATCAATGTTTTAGCTGGACCACTTTATTCGCTTTGTGATAGATGGCGCTGTAATAGTCGCAAATAAGTGCGTGGTCTCACGTAACATTCCGCCAGTGCGGTCGGTATTTGCTTCGTGATACATTACCCGTGTTAAAATGGACCGTTTACCAATTGCGGGAAAGGTCGATATTGTATTGATGTATGGCTATTGTGATCAAAATGCCGAACAGTCGTGTGCTATGTATGCTGCTCGGTATCCTGGACGACATCATTCAAGTGTCCGGATCGTTCACCGGATAGTTACATTATTTAAGGAAACAGGAAATGTTCACCCACATGTGAAACGTCAGCCACGACCAGCAACAAATGATGATGCCAAAATAGGTGGTTTAGCTGCAGTCGCGGCTAATCCGCACATCAATAGCAGACAAATAGCGCGAGAATCGGGAATCTGAAAAACGTCTGTGTTGAGAATGCTACATCAACATCGATTGCACCCGTACCATATTTCTATGCACCAGGAATTGCATGGCGACGACTTTGATCGTCGTGTATAGTTCTGCCACTGGTCACAAAAGAAATTACGGGACGATGACAGATTTTTTGCACGCGTTCTATTTAGCGACGATGCGTCATTCACCAACAGCGGTAACGTAAACTGGCATAATATGCACTACTGGGCAACGGAAAATCCACGATGGCTGCGATAAGTGGAACATCAGCGACGTTGGCGGGTTAATGTATGGTGCGGCATTATGGGAGGAAGGATAACTGGCCCCCATTTTATCGATGGCATTCTAAATGGTGCAATGTATGTTGATTTCCTACGTAATGTTCTACCGATGTTACTACAAGATGCCCGCAGCTCGTGGTCGTGCGGTAGCGTTCTCGCTTCCCGCGCCCTGGTTCCCGGGTTCGATTCCCGGCGGGGTCAGGGATTTTCTCTGCCTCGTGATGGCTGGGTGTTGTGTGATGTCCTTAGGTTAGTTAGGTTTAAGTAGTTCTAAGTTCTAGGGGACTGATGACCATAGATGTTAAGTCCCATAGTGCTCAGAGCCATTTGAACCATTTTTACTACAAGATGTTTCACTGCATGACAGAATGGCGATGTACATCCAGCATGATGGATATCCGGCACATAGCTCGCGTGCGGTTGAAGTGGTATTGAATAGCATATTTGATGACGGGTGGATTGGTCGTCGAAGCACCATACCATGGCCCGCACGTTCACCGGATCTGACGTCCCCGGATTTCTTTCTGTGGGCAAAGTTGAAGGATATTTGCTATCGTGATCCATCGACAACGCCTGACAACGTGCGTCAAAGCATCGTCAATGCATGTGCGAGTATTGCGGAAGGCGAAATACTCGCTGTTGAGAGGAATGTCGTTACACGTATTGCCAAATGCATTCAGGTTGACGGATATCTTTTTGAGCATTTATTGCATTAATGTGGTATTTACAGGTAGCCACGCCGTAACAGCATGCGTTCTCAGAAATGATAAGTTCACAAAGGTACATGTATCACATTGGAACAACCGAAATAATATGTTGAAACGTACCTACGTTCTGTATTTTAATTTAAAAAACGTACCTGTTGCGAACTGTCCGTCTACAACTGTGAGCCATATGTTTGTGACTATTACAGCACCATCTATCACAAAGCGAAAAAAGTGGTCCAACTAAAACATTCATATTTCTTTACGTACTACACTAATATGTAATAAAAACGGGGGTTCCTATTTAAACAAACGCAGTTGACATCATTCTGCCCTACGGCAGCGCCATCTAGCGGGCCAACCATAGCGCCATCTGGTTTCCCCCTTCAAGCTAGACAAGTTTCGTTCTTTGTAGTTTTTTTCGTTTGACGCTCATTTCGTTAGATATTTGGTCGGTTCACGATCATTGGACCACCCTGTATAGATGGTAGGTCTGTGGTCATGGTGTTCTGGCTGATCAATGTATGTTAACAGGGACTCTGAAACTTCAAGGATAATCAGTACTGCAGCAGCTACAGCGCCGTCATCACCCGCGCCGACTGGTGCCGCCAAGCTTGCAGCTCTACTGACTCACTGCTGGGCTGCTGTTTATTATACATGTTTTGCTGTCCCTGTTAGTACTTATCGATAAAACGAATACAGGAGAATGGTATTTCGAGAGCGCTCTATCGAATGGGCACATAAAATTCCGGTTTAAAAAGAAATTGTTTACTGTGGGCAACAAAATTGCGCTTTCTGCTGTCACTGGGCGTTACATGAAAGACGTGACGAGCGATAACTGTTTTGGGCTGATTCCAGCTACACAGTGCAAAAGCGAAATTGCAGATATCTGCCAGAGAAAATGCGCCTGACTTCTCTTAGACGCGGTATGTCAATTGTGGTGCAATGAATAGAGACGTGGACTGCGATCTGAAAGGTTGAATATTCAGCTTTCTGCAATTCTTTTTATTCATTTCCAAATTTTCTACGATATTCCGGAGCTTCCTTATTTATTCAAGACAAGTATGTTCTGCAATATTAGGTATTATGTATAGCTAAGAGCGCTCTCTACTCAGGAATGAATATTCGTTTTTTGTGAACTACCACAGAAATACAAGGTTTCATTTACATCACTGCTTGATTCCAGTTGCATCCGCATGGATAGGGGGGGGGGGGGAGAGGGGATGGTGAGAGAGGGTACTTACCGCCACCCCTCCGCCCCCTCATCCTCCTTTTGGAAGAATCTGGAGTACAGAGCTTTATGTCGCCTGGCCACCAAGAGTTGTTGCAGGACCATTTGATTCACGGATCCAGTTATATGGCTTCTTCAGTGTATATCGATTTTGCGACTATGACGGGTGGGGCGTGAAGATAGCATCAATGTAAAGCCCAAACTGGTAGCACATAGAAGTTCATAAAATTTCTACAATACATACGGCTGTTGGTAAATTATTGCATCAAGAAGGACATCGAAAGCACGTCACGTCACAGACTGACTCGGCTCATGCGCGGACCCACTCTCCTAGACTTGCGAAGGCGCGCCACCAAAATACACTCTCCTAGACTTGCGAAGGCGCGCCACCAAAATACACTCTCCTAGACTTGCGAAGGCGCGCCACCAAAATACAGTCTCCTAGACTTGCGAAGGCGCGCCACCAAAATACACTCTCCTAGACTTGCGAAGGCGCGCCACCAAAATACACTCTCCAAGACTTGCGAAGGCGCGCCACCAAAATACACTACTGGCTATTAAAATTGGTACACCACGAAGATGACGTGCTACAGATGCGAAATTTAACCGACAGGAAGAAGATGCTGTGATCTGCAAATGATTAGCTTTTCAGACCATTCACATAGGGTGGGCGCCGGTAGGGACACTTACAACGTGCTGACATGAGGAAAGTTTCCAACCGATTTCTCATACACAAACAGCAGTTGACCGGCGTTGCCTGGTGAAACGTTGTTGTGATGCCTCGTGTAAGGAGGAGAAATGCATACCATCACGTTTCCGACTTTGATAAAGGTCGGATTGTAGCCTATCGTGATTGCGGTTTATCGTATCGCGACATTGCTGCTATCGTTGGTCGAGATCCAATGACTGTTAGCAGAATATGGAATCAGTGGGTTCAGGAGGGTAATACGGAACGCCGTGCTGGATCCCAACGACCTCGTATCACTAGCAGTTAAGATGACAGGCATCTTATCCGCATAGCTGTAGCGGATATTGCACCCACGTCTCGATCCCTGAGTCAACAGATGGGGACGCTTGCAAGACAACAACCATCTGCACGAACAGTTCGACGACGTTTGCAGCAGCATGGACTATCAGCTCGGAGACCGTGGCTGAGGCTACCCTTGACGCAGCATCACAGACAGGAGCGCCTGCGATGATGTACTCAGCGACGAACGTGGGTGCACGAATGGGAAAACGTCATTGTTTCGGATGAATCCAGGTTCTGTTTACAGCATCAGTGTTTGGCGACATCGCGGTGAAAGCACATTGGAAGCGTGTATTCGTCATCGCCATACTGGCGTATCACCCTGCGTGATGGTATGGGGTGCCGTTGGTTACACGTCTCGGTCACCTCTTGTTCGCATTGACGGCACTTTGAACAGTGGACGTTACATTTCAGATGTGTTATGATCCGTGGCTCTACCCTTCATTCGATCCTTGCGAAACCCTACATTTCAGCAGGATAACGTACGACCGCATGTTGCAGGTCCTGTACGGGCCTTTCTGGATACAGAAAATGTTCGACTGCTGCCCTGGCCAGCACATTCTCCAGATCTCTCACCAACTGAAAACGTCTGGTCAATGGTAGCCGAGCAACTGGCTCGTCACAATACGCCAGTCACTACTCTTGATGAACTGTGGTATCGTGTTGAAGCTGCATTGGCAGCTGTACCTGTACACGCCATCCAAGCTCTGTTTGACTCAATGCCCAGGCGTATGGAGGCCGTTATTACGGCCAGAGGTGGTTATTTTGGGTACTGATTTCTCAGGATCTATGCACCCAAATTGCGTGAAAATGTAATCACATGTCAGTTCTAGTATAATATATTTGTCCAATGAATACCCGTTTATCATCTGCATTTCTTCTTGGTGTAGCAATTTTAATGGCCAGTAGTCTAGCTTGCCTCAAAGACGCAAAGAGAACAAGGCACAGGGACAACGATCAAAGATGGAAGTAAGAATCGATATCACCTCGCGCAAGAAACCCGACGGCTCATCTAGAATGAGTGAATAATCTCCAGTTCTCTGAGATACAGTAAGCTTTTATTGTCGCCTATGAAGTTTTGTTCTTGTGGCATGACATGTGTCGAAACTGAGCAGTCATTCATATCAAAAAATGTCAATTTTAGAGTCTCGCCCGTTTTTCCTGGATAAATTTCTGTGGACACCCCTCGGTGATTCTTTCACAGTTCAGTTCGGTATATATTACAGACTAAACGGCATGGCTATCTTGTCGAAAATGGAGAAAATGTGTGTTTTAGTATGCACAGTCAAAGAGGATCAGTGTTTGTGTAATGTTAAAAGTAACAGTTAGTTGAGTAAATATTACCGAGTCGAGGCACTTTGCTGCGTATTTGAAAAGGTAGAATGAAACTTCCGGTAGATTAAAAGTGTGTCCGGACCGAGACTCGAACTCGGGACCTTAGCCTTTCGCGGGCAAGTGCTCTACCATCTGAGCTACCCAAGCGCGACTAACGCCCCGTCCTCACAGCTTTACTTCTGCCAGTACCTCGTCTCCTACCTTCCAAATTTTACAGAAGCTCTCCTGCGAACCTTGCAGAACTAGGACTCCTGAAAGAAAGGATATTGCAGACATGGCTTAGCCACAGCCTGGGGGATGTTTCCAGAATGAGATTTTCACTCTGCAGCGGAGTGTGCGCTGGTATGAAACTTCCTGGCAGATTAAAACTGTGTGCCTGACCGAGACTCGAACTCGGGACCTTTGCCTTTCGCGGGCAAGTGCTCTACCATCAGAGGTCCCGAGTTCGAGTCTCGGTCCGGCACACAGTTTTAATCTGCCAGGAAGTTTCATATCAGCGCACACTCCGCTGCAGAGTTAAAATCTCGTTCAAGGTAGAATGCGTTAGGTCCATTTAATGACTCCATAGGAATGTCAAAGCAAGCCTTTAAAAATGCGTTGAATGTTGCAAGTAGAAAAACAAGTGAGGGCAAAAACGTAAGTGGAGACCGAACGTCTTATCGTCGGCGATCGGTAACACAGTTAATGTAGCTATTTTCCGCGCGTCCATTTTCATAACAAATTGTGTGGTTTTGCGCATCAGATGTACCGACAACTGCCGCCGGAGAGCGCTGCGGTCGCAAATCACTCGAGGAGCATCTCCCGCGCGTGCACCGACCACGTAGGAATCGACGTATGGTGTGCTGCACGTTGAGAAACACGTCCCGTGTGAGGGTGGCATTACTGACTTGATATATGCAAGCAAACATGAAACGTACTCCTTTCATTTTACACAGCTGAATCTCATCCGCGTGCGTTTTCTTGTGGTTGGCTGTCGAGCTGAAGGCTGGGTAACTTGGACGACGGTTCTATTTGACTGATGTTATGCAAATGAACAAAGCGCAGGCTGAGATTGTGTCCCGAGGGGGTGGGGCTGCGGGCAGGTACAGATTGGCTGGTGAGGGCGCGACTGGCGCGGAATATGAATGGCGCGCGGCCATTGCGATGCGGCGCGTGCGCCCGAGATTGCAGTAAGACGAGCCGGGGGCCTAATTCACCTCGCGGAGGCCGTCCAAACAAGGCTGCGCCCCGCGCCAGATTGTATCCCTGCGCCACACTTCTGCGTCTCGCGGCGGGCGTATTCCGCCGCCAGCGGCCGCCCATTCGCTTCGGCCCGGGATCCGCGGCGCGTGTGATATACGGAGAGGGATTTGGAAGGCGGCGTGGATCCCGTATATCACGCCGCCTCTACTTCGTTTGGCGCCACCACTACGGCACCAGGTGCGCATAAAATGTGGCGGAACAATGGAGATTCTTCTTAGGTACTTGCGTCTTTCGTGATTCTGCGTTACGTAAGTTCCATTTCCTCAACCAAATAAGAGACTTTCATATATTGGACTGCCGGGTTTCGTTTTATCTTCAGCGGACTGTAATATTCGACTAGTATAGACCAGTTGTTCTCAAGCGTTTTTACTCTGACATCCCTTCACGAGCAAAAATAGTACAGACCCCCCTCCCCAACCTATTTTATTAATAAAAATAGTCATTTTCGATATTTTCTTGGGCTTATTCTCTGTTTTACCAAATTCAGTTTAGAAGGATTTTACGTAACGGAAACCAAAATTACATGAATTATTACAACGAAAATACGGAACAAATTGTTTATTTTCATTTATTCGGACTCTATGAAATGAATAGTATTTACAATTTAGCAAATGAGAATTGCAAGAGCATTAAAAACTTAAATCACAAAATTCATTTTGAGGAATGAACTTGCCATTTAGCTTCGAATGGCAGTTCCACTACATAGCCGTAGCTGCCAAAGCTGAAAAGGCAGTCATGCAGACGTATGGTGTTGCGAAAGGAATCAAGATCTTTATTGCATTTTGGCTCAGCTTTAGGAATTCTCTGCTAATATGTATCCAAATCTCCAACAGAGACTTTCATTAAATTTATTCCTCAGTTAAGAATCACAAGTAAGATCAATAAGCTGTTCTTGTTCTTTTATTTTTTGACATGATGGTCCAGGACCATTTTGAATGGATTTTGGATCCAGTTAAATTTACCAAAATCATCGCTGAAATACTTGTACTTTCAGAAGTCAGCTTTAAGTCTTTCAAATTGATGAAATAGGCAGGCTTTAATCTCCGTTGGAAGTAATGGATTATCTCTCGCCGGCCGGAGTGGCCGAGCGGTTCTAGGTGCTTCAGTCTTGTAACAGCGCGACCGCTACGGTCACAGGTTCGAATCCTGCCTCGGGCATGGATGTGTGTGATGTCCTTAGGTTAGTTAGGTTTAAGTAGTTCTAAGATCTAGGGGACTGATGACCTCGGATGTTAAGTCCCGTATTGCTTAGAGTCATTTGAACCAGACTAGGATTTATTGGGAGAATCTTCAGGTAATGTAATCCGTCAACAAAGGAAATAGCTTACAAAACCATCGTTCGACCAATAATGTAATATTGCTCGTCACCATGGTATTCGTATCGGATAGGAAATCTAGAAGACCCGAAGAACAACAGCGAGTTTCCTTACAGGTTCATTTAGTGGGCACGAAAGCGCACAGAGATGATCCAAAAACTTCAGTGGCAGACGCTGCAAGACAGGCGTTCGACATCACAGTATGGTTTACTGTTAAAGTTCCTAGACTGCACGTTCCTAGAGGTGTGAAAAAATATACTGCTCCCTTCTACGTGTATCTCGCGAAAAGACCATGGGGATAAAATTAGAGAGATTCGAGCACATACGGAGGCTTACTGGCAATCGTTCTTCCCGCGAATCATTAGAGACTAGACCAGGATAAGGGAGAAGTGACAGTTAGTACACAAAGTAACCTCTGCACAGATATGGATGGTGTCAGGAGCTCAGGTGGGCATCCAGGGTTTTTTTCCTGCACGTGAAATGACAGGTGCTAGAATTCAGAGAAACATGGGTTTTATTCCCAAGAACTACCACGAAGGCGTACAGTATTTACGGTAACTCGCTACGGCCGCGGAGTGAACCGCACGTGGTCCGGAAAAGAATTTCGCCCTCAGTAGGAAGGACTGGTGGACACGTCCAGGGGGTGAGGAAGCTGGCAGGCAAGAGAGCGATCCGCTGTTGCGGCCGCTACCTCGCCCACCCTTTTGTATACCTCATGTGACGAACCCGGTTCTCCCATTCGCGTGTCTGAGGCAGAAAGCTGGCGTCTCCCACGCAGCAATACCGTGCTGAGCTCCTAGCTCAGCGTAATGGCGCATGGGTATTGCAGAGTCGTCTACGTAAATGCTCACGCCACCGCCTGAGGCTAAGTTTTTTGATGGAAGTAGAATACAATCAAAAAAATTATACCAGTATTACCCGTTACCATGTACACCTCCACGAAACACCCCGAGATGGCTAGTGGAGTATACATGCAGATGTAGTTGATTTGCTATTTTCGCAGCAGAATAGCTAATGATGACCGAACTAGAGAGAACATGAAATGCAGACTCTCTACAGCAAGAAAAGCATTTCTTGAATACATTTAAGTTCAACGAAGCCTATTCAGAAGATATCACTTTGCATTATAACCTTCTACAGAAGTGAAACCTACTCGGGCGATAAGAGTTCAGACACGAAGAGAATAGAGGCTTGTGAACTGTGATGCTACAAAAGATTGCTGAGGTTGAAGTTAGTAGATCGGATAACTTCTGAGGAGGTACTGAATCGAATTGGGGAAAAGAAATTTATGGCACAACTTGACTAAAAGAGGGATCTGTTGATAGGACACATCCCGAGGCATCAAGGAATCGTTTATTTGGTAATAAAGGGGAGTATGAGAAATGGAGAATTTGTGGAGGGTGACCGAGGCACGAACATAGTAAATGAACTATCTTGCAGCTAGTATTCTGTCGTGACGCTGTACAAGAAGTCACCACAGTCATTCACACGACACAGACACACATCTGCACTTTGCTACTGGTCGGAGGAAGGCAACAGTAGACCAGCTGCAGAAGGACATAGTCTGGAATGGCAGGATTCCTGCATCTGCTCTTCTACGCTTACTCCGTCAGTATGGGACTGCTTTCGGTTCGGAGATGAAGAGGCCTGCACAGGACAGATTAGAGTTGCGATCTATCAAAAGTACCTTTCGGTAGTTTTGGTACAGTACGTAAATGACTAAGTCGGAAGAAGGCCCCGTGAGTAGTCAACATTCCATTAGAACTACTGATAGCCTTGGGCGAGCCAGCCCTGACAAAACTCTACCATCTGGTGAGCAAGATGTATGAGACAGGCGAAATACCCTCAGACTTCAAGAGAAGTATAATAATTCCAATCCCAAAGAAAGCAGGTGTTGACAGGTCTGAAAATTACCGAATATCAGTTTAATAAGTCACGGCTGCAAAATACTTACAAGAATTCTTTACAGACGAATGGAAAAGCTGGTAGAAACCGACCTTGGGGAAGATCAGTTCGGACTCCGTAGAAATGTTGGAACACGTGGGGCAATACTGACCCTACGACTTATCTTAGAAGAAAGATTAAGGAAAGGCAAACCTACGTTTCTAGCATTTGTAGACTTAGAGAAAGCTTTTGACAATGTTGACTGGAATACTCTCTTTCAAATTCTGAAGGTGGCAGGGGTAAAATACAGGGAGCGAAAGGCTATTTACAATTTGTACAAAAACCAGATGGCAGTCATAAGAATCGACGGGACATGAAAGGGAAGCAGCGGTTGGGAAGGGAGTGAGACAGGGTTGTAGCCTAATCCCCGATGTTATTCAATATGAATATTGAGCGAGCAGTAAAAGAAACAAAAGAAAAATTCGGAGTAGGTATTAAAGTCCATGGAGAAGAAATAATAACTTTGAGGTTCGCCGATGACATTGTAATTCTGTCAGAGACAGCAAAGGACCTGGAAGAACAGCTGACGGAATGGACAGTCTCTTGAAAGGAGGATATAAGATGAACATCAACAAAAGCAAAACGAGGTTAGTGGATATGTAGTCTAATTAAATCGTGTGATGCTGCCGGAATTAGATTAGGAAATGAGACACTTAAAGTACTAAAGGAGTTTTGCTATATGGGGAGCAAAATAACTTATGATGGTCGAAGTAGAGAAGATATAAAATGTAGACTGGCAATGGCAAGGAAAGCGTTTCTGAAGAAGAGAAATTTGTTAACATCGAGTATAGATATAAGTGTCAGGTAGTCTTTTCTGAAAGTATTTGTATGGAGTGTAGCGATCCATGGATGTGAAACATGGACGATAAATAGTTTTGGCAAGAAGAGAATAGAAGCTTTCGAAATGTGGCGCTACAGAAGAATGCTGAAGATTAGATGGATAAATCACGTAACTAATGAGGAGGTACTGAATAGAATCGGGGAAAAGAGGAATTTTGGCTCAACTTTTCTAGAAGAAGGGATCGGTTCGTAGGACACGTTCTGAGGCATCAAGGGATCATCAATTTAGTGTTGGAGGGAAGCGTGGAGTGTAGAAATCGTAGAGGGAGACCAAGAGATGAATACACTAATTAGATTCAAGAGGATGTAGGTTGCATAGTTACTTGGAGATGAAGAAGCTTACACAGGATATAGTAGCATGGAGAACTGCATCAAACGAGTCTCTGGACTGAAGACCACCACAACAGCAACGTAAATTACTTAGTGATTAGTAGGATTACCGGTAGTAGTGGTAGCACTGGTCGGAAAAGAAACATAAATGAATGTATAAGACAGAAACTCGTAGCCGACGACTACGCTTTGTTTTTTGTTTCTTTTTCATATAATTACAACCGCACGTCGTTCGCTGTTAATCCAGTGTATATTTTATATTCTTAAAACATGTAAATCTCACTTTATAAATAATAAAAATTCGTTGATCACGTAACGTCTGCGCTTTGATGTAACCAAAGCAATTAATTTTGGTGCAAGTACAGTTTATATGCACAAATATAAGAAAATCTGTATTATTACACACCGGCAATTTTCGAATAAAACATGACTTAAACTCCGATAATTTTAAAATTTCAATGTTGCTATAAATACTGTTTATTTTTAAGTAACAGACAGGAGCATAACTGTGTAGAACGAAAATGTTTCGTAGGTTATGCGGCCTTATATATATTCTCACTCAGTTTCTTGACGTTTCACCATTTGTAGTTTCTGAGGGAATCTACTGAGACATTGATCCTACACGAAACAAAGAGATCGAAATGAGGCACCTCCAGATAGGTATGCAGCACACCTACCTTACAGGTAATGCAGTTATAATATTAACTGACCAAGGCTGCTAGGAAAACTATCGTAGCCTTCAGGTTTTTCAACATTTCTGTAACTCTTCTTCCCCCCCCCCCCCCCCCCCCGTCGTGCCCTATGTGATATAGGTTGCGTATATGCATAAGAAAACAGCATTCTTCATTATCTGTGTGATAGGACGTAGCAAATCCTATAATAATTCCTGTCGTATTAATGTCAGTACTGCACTCTTATTTATCATTGAACGTGCACCGGGTGTGAAAAAAAAAGTGTGCGAATTCTTATGGGGCTTAACTGCTAAGGTCACCAGTCCCTAAGCTTACGTACTACTTAACTTAAATTATCCTAAGGACAAACACACATACCCATGCCCGAGGGAGGACTCGAACCTCCTCCGGGGCCAGCCGCACAGTCCATGACTGCAGCGCCTAAGACCGCTCGGCTAATCCCGCGCGGCGCACCGGGTGTGATATTTGACAAATGTTACAGCGATAAATAAGACTGTACTATGACTAATGCTGCGCCACACTTCCTTGTTTTTCAGAGTTTCCATTTCTTCTACAACTTGTTTCATCCAGTTTTCTTTCGCTTTTCTACGTTTATTCGTTTTTTTCTTATTTCCGAAATGACTTAAAGCGGCTGTGTCTGCACACGATGTCAATTTTCTCATCGCAGCGGAGATAGTTGTTTTTTAAGTACTGTTAGAAATTCAATGGCGATCAATATCAGCATGATCCTCGTTGACGACCCGTAATTATCTAATATTCTTGATGAATCTTTCATCATCCATTGTATTTGATATTGCCGGGATATGTGCCTTACAGAGAGTTGGGAGATCGTATTGGTTTAGTGGCTCAATGTAATCCAGCCAAAGTAACCTGAAGATGCGATTCATAATCGGGAATCCGTTTGTATCTTGATCCCACAATAAATGAGAATTAGTTGCTGCAAACGGACTCTACAATTTTAGAAGATTTTACTACACAATTAAAAAAAAATATTTTAACTATATTCTTAGGAAAGCTCTCAAATCACTTCCCCTCCTAATCTTTTTTTTGATATCTATATAAAATGTCATATTTCTTCCACCGCCCAAGATTTCGTAGGCTTTGTGTTTATCTCGAATAAAATGTCGTCTGTGGCTTTTGGAGTTGCAAATATTGCTAGGTTCATTGTATTTTACCTTCTCTATTCTTTTTCCTGGCTCCATTGAAAAAAATCCTCCGCTGTTTCTGCTACACTATTCCGGTGCTGTTTTTTATATAATACTTCAAACCAAGCTTCAATACATCATCAGTTGTCTGTGTACTAACGAAGCCAAGAAGTTTTTAATATTAACATCAGTCTTGTGTAATTTACATGCCTGAGTATAAATATTATGGTAAATTATGGGAATGGGCAATAATACACTTTTTCTAATAGCTGGGAACATTCATTTCATTTCTGATGTCTATCGGCAATCTGTTATAGAGTTTTGCATCAGATTACAAACTGCATTCTGAGCTCTCGACAGGAATGCATTATCTATATGTAAATTATTTTACTTTTTGAACTGTGGTTGCGATTTTCACAGTTCATCCTAAACTGAGCCCTGTTTTTAACCATATATACAGTTAGGGAGAAAATAAATTGTGTTTTAAGAACTCCTAAGAACCTGAATAGCGTTTTACAAGATGTTCTGCAAGCCACTTCTTATAATATCCTTACTACGCGCTTCTGTAGAATAATTACTTTTTAACGTAAACTGCATCGCCCCATACGTTTTCTTCATATGTCTGTATTAAGTATGTACGACATGATAGCGGTCACGACTGGTTTTGAACACCTGCGAAGAAGGCAGAAACAAAGACAGAGGGAAACGATATGTGGAGAGAATGAGAAACGGAAGACTTCTTAAGAAAACCTTTAATTATAATCCTTCACGAAAAAGGCACTTAAGTAGACCAAGACCTTATAAGTGTTGTCAGGACGGAATAGATAGATGTCTAACACACGTAACGTAAAACTGGTGCGCCTAACAGAAAACGTATGCAAACGTAATTGCGAAGCAGTTGTCATTGCATTTTTGCGTTGGCCTCTGTTTAGCGAACCTGGTTTTGACATACATGGCCATTTACCGATATTCAGGCTTCGTTTGCCTTGATCCCAAGCAGGATTCGGTCGGTTCTCTTGCATAAATAGCAACTGCGGCGGAGGAGAAGAGGGACGTAAAAAATAAAATAAAATAAAATAAAATAAATTGCAGTATTAACGGCATTAAGATAGTTAGTAGCAGAATAACAGTCAGTTAGTGAAGTACTTCTCTATATTCGGGACAGAAATGCGTCGCCTTTCTTTATTTCCCCGCGAATTGGCGTATGAAAGTTAACGAAGAACGTGAAAATCTTCTATGCTTCGTGTTCCGCAGCATTTACTTGGTAAACGATATCTTGCTGTTACCCAAGGGTAATTCTCTCTTGCAAACTGAATCTATCTATGCCGGTCTCACTGTTCATGAGTTGCTCGATACCACTTCTTGTCGATATGTGCGTAGCCTAATTCTCGGATTTAACTGGGGAGTTGGTTTTTATTGGATTTATTCATGATTTCTATTTCTTTATCGAATTGAATAATTAAGAAAATATCCTGTATGCTTTTTATACAAAGTTATGTGTATTCTAACAAAAACTTGAAATCGAGATATTTTTACACTCAACGTAAAATCGAATAAAAATAATTATTTTTATTAATACAAATTATGCTTTACACTAATGCATGAACTTCTGTTTTTCTAACGAAGGAAATGGCTACAGAATCGATCAACGTAACTTCTTTGAAAAATCATCTCTGATATAGGAGAATCTTCGGTTGTAAATTCTTTCCATGTGCTACTGTCTGTATTTGGTTATGGTTATGACTCCACTGTGTTAACTTTCGTCCCTGTTTTGTGAAATAATGTCGTGTATAGAAGTTACGAGCCTGATTTCAAGAACTATATGATAAAAGGCATTGAAAAGTATTACGTCTGGTTTCCTGAAAAACGCTGAAATAAATCAGGGACAGCAAAAGAAAATTAACGTTTCTGTTATTAAAAAATCACAGCTCGGGCCAGCAATTTAAAAAAAATTTATAGGTGTATTACAGCCCCTGGACACGGAAGGCATCAAACTACAAGATAAGTACAGATCTATGTTTTAAGTACCGGTTTACTGGATTATTTTTGTGTTGCAAAAGTACTATGGTTCGACAAAATGGAAGATGGGTATCTTACGTTGATTTTCACTGAATTATTGTGGAAGGACTTTACACTGTACATCATGAGCTACATGTAAAAATATTTAGTTCAAAATGGTTCAAATGGCTCTGAGCACTATGGGACTTAACTACTGTGGTCATCAGTCCCCTAGAACTTAGAACTACTTAAACCTAACTAACCTAAGGACATCACACACATCCATGCCCGAGGCAGGATTCGAACCTGCGACCGTAGCAGTCGCGCGGTTCCGGACTGAGCGCCTTAACCGCGAGACCACCTTGGCCGGCAAAATATTTAGTTGGTAGACCGGTATTGAGGCATATAGCTCATAATCAGCCGGCATATATTGTGTATATCTGTATCAAATGACGCGTATCTCAGGTATGAAATCATTACAATGTTAAAGGTGATGCGGATCTTTGGTACACTGGTCGTCGTGTGTGTGTGAAATAGCTGTCAGACACTAAATGGCCACACTTCTTGGTCGTATTCGACGCTTTTGTCCCATGTTATCATCCAGTGACGGTGTGTCCAATACGATGAAGAAGTGCGACCTTTATCGTTGATAGCTATAACATGACAATCAGTGTACCACGTATATCAACAACAAATGTAACATAATAAAAACTTCTCATTCTTGACACACATGTAACTTTATATAGGCATACACAATATATGCCACTGATTATGGGCTATATGTCCGAAACCAGTCTGCCAATAAAATATTTTTTCATGCAGCTCGTGGTGTAGGCCTACAGTCTTTTAACAAATAGCGAAGAATGTACAAAACAAATTAGCTTAAACTGCAGAAGCTTTTCCAACGAATTTATGTGGATGTACCGCCAATATTACTGAACTAGGAATTATGATTTTTGCATATGTCTTGATCGAGCCTCCACAAGCGACACTAAACGATGTACAGTCGCCTGGGACACGTCGTATGTAAGCTACACTAGTACGCCGAACGGCCGTCCGTGCCGCTGATGGCGTTTGCCGCCGTTGTCGTGTGCTGCCGTCTTGCGCGACCGAGTGAAACTACCGCTTTCGTCCGAATCAATACGAAACTCTGCAAACTAGGTTGGCAAACAGTCAGCTGGCCGTAAGAAAACGGGTCACTTGAACGTTATGTCGTCTTGGCTCCTAATGCAAGACGATAGACTCCGCAGGGACGTCGACTCTGCAGTCGCAGGTCTTCGAAGTTAAATAATTTTGCTGTCATTACATGCATGCATAGAATGCTATTAACTTGTCTGACAATAAGTAAAATCTCCTTCATAGTGTCTTGGTTTCACTTCGTATTGCAGTTTTTAATTAAGCCATGCTACAGGAGTAACAGCTTAACAGTTTGATGGCGACTCACATGAAATCAAGCTAAAATTATGAATTTTACAGACAGACTGCAAATCGGGAAAAGAAGGTTTCGAAGCTGACATCAGTTTCACAGAGGTTCTGTAACAGCTATACAAGTCAAATCGTGACTCAGTAAACTTAGCTGCGCTGTCGCAAATCCTAATGTAATCCAATTCCAGAAGAATGAACTTGTAATTACCATATAAATTATAAAATCTTACAAAAGGCGTTGTAGCAAAGTTCACTACAGTGAACAGTTTTTTAAAAGAGCAAGGATAATTACACAACTTCAGCCAGCGAACACTTCATAATTTATACTTGAATACACAAATACAAAATAATGTAAACATCAGGCACACAGCCTTTTCAAACAGTATCTACCTACTGGAGCTAATGCATCTAATTAGTAACAGTGGCTGTTCCAAGAAAACAGTAGTGGCAGCTATTTTCTGTAACTAACACCAAATAATAATTACCACTGACTAGCTTACAACACGACAAATTAAACCACAGGTACAAGCCTCGCTGTCAGATGGCTCCTTCTTGGTTTTTTAACAAGACATTAGTCATCAAGGCTGGCTTTACAATGCATTAACAAAGAACAAGACTTGAGTAGAAATACATGAAAGATAAATTTGTTATCACAAGCAACCAACGTAACTAAAACATATGTGATGGCACTTATACACTTGTTACGTGCAGTGGCTATTTATTGGAATGTTAACAAAGCACAACGAACTTACGGCCACAGCACTGTTCAGACATTGCCATGAGAATAAACATAGCTCGGCTTTCAACTTAACCAGGACGCAGGAACAGTATAAGTGATACAAAAATTCTCCCCCCTTTCTGGAGGACTTGTTAGAAGAAAACCACCCCACCGGCACATAGGGTAACTCTGTAGACCAGCTAGAGTTAACATGGTGGCTTCAGGATACCAGATTAGAAATAACTGACGAGAGTCCCTCAATAGCTTGCCACAATGTCACCAATTCATCGCAGGCTCCACAAGAGTCCTCTCCACAGAGTTCCAAGGTAGCACATAGTCTCCTGATCCGTTCCTCAACATGCCAACAGAGCCCTTCGAGACCCACGTGCCTCTAGCAGTGGCAAGCCGGACCACGCTACTACACAGGTACACTATGTGATCAAACGGACCCGGACACCTGGCTGAAAATGACTTATCAGTTCGTGCCGCCCTCCATCGGTAATGCTGGAATATTAGTATGGTGTTGGCCCACCCTTAGTCTCGATGACAGCTTCCACTCTCGCAGACATACGTTCAGTCAGGTGCTGGAAGGTTTCTTGGGGAATGGCAGCCCATTCTTCACGGAGTGCTGCACTGAGGAGAGGTATCGATGTCGGTCGCTGAGGCCTGGCACGAAGTCGGCGTTCCAAAACATCCCAGAGGTGTTCTGTAGGATTCCGTTCAGGACTCTGTGCAGGCCAGTCCATTACAGGGATGTTATTGTCGTTTAGCCACAGGTGCTCGATCGTGTTGAAAGATGGAGTCACCATTCCCGAATTGCTCTTCGACAGTAGGAAGCAAGAAGGTACTTAAAACATCAATGTAGGACTGTGCTGCGATAGTGCCACGCAAAACAACAACGGGTACAAGCCCCCTCCTTGAAAAACACGACCACACATAACACACCGGCCGCGGTGGCCGAGCGGTTTTAGGCGCTTAAGTCCGGAACCCCGCGACTGCTACGGTCGCAGGTTCGAATCCTGCTTCGGGCCATGTACGTGTGTGATGTCCTTAGGTTGGTTAGGTTTAAGTAGTTTTAAGTTCTAGGGGACTGATGACCTCCGATGTTAAGTCCCATAGTGCTCAGAGCCATTTGAACCATTTTCGTTGCGCCCAGATATTTAAACGACGTGACTGCGTAAAGCAGGAAACTAGTAATGTTGTATCCGAACATTACGGGTTTGTCTTTCCTACTCATCCGCATTAACTTACATTTTTTTTGGAAGGCGCAGCAAAACTATTGCAACAGAATTTGATAAAGTATACGGACGGCTCAGATACAGCATAAGCCACTTGAGAGTACCTTGCTGAATAAGGGGTATTCAGCCATGTGCATCAGAGCTTTCTAGTATTATCTACCCGCCTTCCTCTACATCGCCTTTTCGCTCTTTTTTTTATCTCTGGTGTCCAGCAAAGTACAGGGCTATTACAAATGATTGAAGCGATTTCATAAATTCACTGTAGCTCCATTCATTGACATATGGTCACGACACAGTACGGATACGTAGAAAAACTCATAAAGTTTTGTTCGGCTGAAGCCGCACTTCAGGTTTCTGCCGCCAAAGCGCTCGAGAGCGCAGTGAAACAAAATGGCGACAGGAGCCGAGAAAGCGTATGTCGTGCTTGAAATGCACTCACATCAGTCAGTCATAACAGTGCAACGACACTTCAGGACGAAGTTCAACAAAGATCCACCAACTGCTAACTCCATTCGGCGATGGTATGCGCAGTTTAAAGCTTCTGGATGCCTCTGTAAGGGGAAATCAACGGGTCGGCCTGCAGTGAGCGAAGAAACGGTTGAACGCGTGCGGGCAAGTTTCACGCGTAGCCCGCGGAAGTCGACGAATAAAGCAAGCAGGGAGCTAAACGTACCACAGCCGACGGTTTGGAAAATCTTACGGAAAAGGCTAAAGCAGAAGCCTTACCGTTTACAATTGCTACAAGCCCTGGCACCCGATGACAAAGTCAAACGCTTTGAATTTTCGGCGCGGTTGCAACAGCTCATGGAAGAGGATGCGTTCAGTGCGAAACTTGTTTTCAGTGATGAAGCAACATTTTTTTCTTAATGGTGAAGTGAACAGACACAATGTGCGAATCTGGGCGGTAGAGAATCCTCACGCATTCGTGCAGCAAATTCGCAATTTACCAAAAGTTAACGTGTTTTGTGCAATCTCACGGTTTAAATTTTACGGACCCTTTTTCTTCTGCGAAGAAAACGTTACAAGAAACGTGTATCTTGACATTGTGGAAAATTGGCTCATGCAACAACTGGAGACCGACAGCGCCGACTTCATCTTTCAACAGGATGGTGCTCCACCGCACTTCCATCACGATGTTCGGCATTTCTTAAACAGGAGATTGGAAAACCGATGGATCGGTCGTGGTGGAGATCATGATCAGCAATTCATGTCATGGCCTCCACGCTCTCCCGACTTAACCGCATGCGATTTCTTTCTGTGGGGTTATGTGAAAGATTCAGTGTTTAAACCTCCTCTACCAAGAAACGTGCCAGAACTGCGAGCTCGCATCAACGATGCTTTCGAACTCATGCTGCGCCGAGTGTGGGAGGAACTTGATTATCGGCTTGATGTCTGCCGAATCACTAAAGGGGCACATATCGAACATTTGTGAATGCCTAAAAAAACTTTTTGAGTTTTTGTATGTGTGTGCAAAGCATTTTGCAAATATCTCAAATAATAAAGTTATTGGAGAGCTGTGAAATCGCTTCAATCATTTGTAATAACCCTGTACTATCGTCTGGAGCCGAGCGACCACTACGGTCGCAGGTTCGAATCCTGCCTCGGGCATGGATGTGTGTGATGCCCTTAGGTCAGTTAGGTTTACGTAGTTCTAAGTTCTAGGCGACTGATGACCTCAGACGTTAAGTCGCATAGTGCTCAGAGCCTGTACTATCTTCGTTCATTTAGCATCCATTCGCCTGGCTGTATGTTCTGCCAACTTACAATTCAGCTGCATTACTATCATAATACAGGGTTTATCAGAAAGAATCATCCGATTTGGCACATCTATATTTCTGAAACTAATAAACATATACAATGAATTTTGTTTTTTGATGAACGGTAAACTCAAAAAGTACTTTGTCATACCTTCTCATCGGTGTTCAATATGCCCCTGTAGAGATGCACGGCGTAAGTCAATGCGGTATTCAAATTGTTTCCACACTGCAGCGAGCATAATTTGAGTTATACCTTCCACAACTGTTGTCATGCGATGTCTCAGTTCATTCATTGTTGTTGGTAATGGAGACACACAGACTGTCTTTTATAAAGCCCTACAAGAAGTAATCACAGACAGTCAGGTCCGGTGACCTTGGAGGCCAATAATGTAAGGCTGAATCATTTGGTCCAGTGTGGCCGATCCATCGTTCAGTAATCCTTTGATTTAAAAAAATTCCCGCACTTCCAGATGCCAGTGTGGCGGTGCTCCCTACTGTTGGTAAATGAAGTCGTTCGAATCAGTCTCCAACTGTGTGAAAAGGAAATTCTCAAGCACATCGAGATATGTTCTTCCTGTAACAGTGTTCTCAGCAGAGAAAAATGGACCATACACCTTTTCCCGAGAAACTGCACAAAACACACCAAATTTTGGAAAGTCCCTCTCACGTTTTACAACTTCATGTTGTTGTTCCTTTCCCCATATGACGGTTCACCTTTACATTTAAATGGAATGTTGCCCCGGCACTAAACACTAATCGTGGAAGAAAACTGTCATCCTCCATCTTGCCAAGAACGAAATTATAGGACTCCACACGTTGTTTGTCACCTCCACGAAGAGCTTGCAGTAGCTGAGTTTTATGTGGTTTCAAGCGTAAATGTCGACGCCATACACGCCAGACGGACTTCGGAGACATGTTGAGCTGTCGAGCTGCACGGCCAACGGATTTCTGCGGACTCCTTGTATAAGATACGCGAAGACGGCCCGGCGATTTGTTTTACACAAACAATCTGTTCCTCGGAATTGTACATTTCGTCGTGTAATGCTCTACGCGGTTGTAGGAGCCACGTCATACCTAGTACGAAAATCACGCTGAACGGTTATTACTGACAAGCACTGCGCAAAACGTAGAACACAAAACGCTTTCTGTTGTTCCTGCACCATTTTTACCGGAACTGATGTGGTCGCACACTGCTGCTATCTAGCGGGAACCATGTAAAACTCGAGAGTTTGCTTTTTCCAGCACGCATCTCAAGTAACATATTTTTTTAAAAATTGGATGATTCTTTTTGATACACCCTGTACACTTTCCACTCCACTTTCTGTCTGAAATATTTATTTCGTTTCTGTCGTACTAATTCACAACATACGTCGCTCCATATCTCATTGAGCAACCCTCAGCTTTTTATTGGTCTTCACATTAATGGGCAAAATGAAAAATCCGGTAACTATCACACAATCAGCTTAATAGCTCATACCTCCAAACTGCTGAGGAAAATGGGAAGAATAGGGAAGAAAATTGAGCATCTGTCATTTAACGATCAGTTTAGCGTTAGGAAAGATAAAGGCACCAGTGAGAAGTTCTTAGGTTGCTTCTGGTAATGGGGGCAAGACTTAAGCAAAATCAAGACACATTCGTAGGAATTTTCGACGTAGAAAATGTTTTCGACTCTGTAAAATTGTAATTATCAGAAAAATAGGTATAAACTATAGGGAAAGACTGTAATACACAAGAAGTAGAAAACCAAGAGGGAACAATACTAATGGAAGACAAAGAAAGAACTTCTCGGAAAAAAAGGACGAAGGTTGGGATGTAGTCTTTCGCCACGACATCGAAAAACCAATGACTAAAATGAAAGAAAGGTTCAGGAGTGGGATTAAAATGCAGGATGAAAGAACACCAGTTATAAAATTCGATAATGACATCGAAAAACCAATGACTAAAATGAAAGAAAGGTTCAGGAGTGGGATTAAAATGCAGGATGAAAGAACATCAGTGATAAATTTCGGTAATGACATTGCTACCCGCAGTCAAAATGAGGAAGAATGATATAAACAATCTAGCCACCACAAAACGTTGATAGAGAACAAATTTAATAAAAGATGAAAGTAAAGAGGAGTGGCAGAAATAACATTAGCGATAAAATTATCATGAAGTACAACGCAGCAACCGAAGTGAAGGAATTGTGGTATTCTCGAAGCAAAACGACAGATGACTGATGAAGCAATAAGAAGAAAATAAGAAGCAAGCTAGTAGAGGCAAAGACGGCATTTCTGGTCAAAAGAAGTACACTAGTATCAAATGTAGGCCTTAGTTTTGGTAACAAACTTCTGAGAATATACATTTGAAGCACAGCATTGTATGGAAATGACTCACGGGCTGCAGGAAAATCTGAAAATAGGAGGATCAAAGCGTTTAAGATGATGTGCAGTAGAAGATTTTGGGAGTTGAGTGGACTGATAAGGTAAGAAGTGAGGAGGTTCTCCGCAGAATTGGCGAGGAAAGGAAGGTATGGAAAACACTGACAAGAAGAAGGGACAGGATGATGAGGCATACGTTAAGACATCAGGGAATGACTTACAAGGTACGAAAGGGAGCTGTAAAGGGTAGAACGTATCGATTCAAGATTTACGAACCAAATTGTCAAAATGATATTTCCCAAAATATAAGAACCATGTCGACAAAATATGCATATACGTATAGCTAACTTCAGATGAATAGTTCCGGACAACTGGCAGTCTACTCCACCCGCTGCCATAAGGAAACCTCGGGAAGGGGCGCTCTATCAGGATATAGGAAATATCTGTCTCTCTTTTCTATTTATTACAATAATTTCCAATCATCAGAAATACAACAATTAATACAGTAACAGTAATAGTCAACAATAATATTAATACTTTTAAAATCTTTTCCAAAAGCAGTAAAATACTTAAAATCACTTAATAGTAGAGCACATCAGCGCCACTTACGTCAAGGTTGTATGCCATGATGGTACGTAAAAATCATTAAATATGAACCACAACATTAGTATTAAAAGAGAACAAATAATAGGTCATGTTACGCTTGTATAGGGTTTGAAGTGATGAAGATTTTTTAATTTCCTGGTATTTGTTTTCTTTTAATAGTAATGTTTGGCAGACATTTAATGATTTTTTTCTTATCATCATGGCATACAGCTTAGTCATGCGTGCCGTGGCGCTGCCGTGCTTTACTGTTCGGTGATATTGAGTATTTTACTGTTCGTGGTAAAGATTTTAAAAGTACTAATTTTATTCTCAACTTGTATTGTTATTGTATTAATCGTTGTATTTTTGATGCAGCTAAAAGCTATCCCAAAGATAGAGTTCGAAAAGTGCTCCGGGAATGGGAGAAAGAACAGGTATAGTATCAAATGGCGATTAGTTTGGACGCGATAACATTGATCTACAAGGTTCAGTACTGCGTCTTACTTTTTTAACTTGGATTTTACAAGGAAAGTAAATGCCAAATTTATAGTGTAGCAGTTACAACATTCACGATTAATTTTCCCTATTCAGTGTAATCACGATCTTTGTGCACTTCCCACTATGAAAAAAGAGCTCAACACTTTCCCTCTCCTAAACTTTATATAATCATCTCTGTTGTTCATTACTTCCCACACTGTCTGTTCCTACATATTCCCATTTTCCTGTATTCATTAAGTTCTTTTGTTTTATCGAAGTTATCTGTGTACTCCATATAGACTGTAGTTTCAATTGTTAAGGCTTTCTTTTAACTGTTACTTGTATTACTGTCCATGTTTAACACCTCTTGTAGTTGTCTCATCAAATATTGTTCATATTTTACTTTGTTCATTAATTTCATGCAGACTGTTACGTAGCCACAGTTTTGAATATAATGTTAATGTTAAAATGCACTAATGTTAAAATGCGTACTCTCAATGATTGCATTTACTTCTTGTTCCCTCAAACGCCTCCATTTTCCTGCATTTATTTATTTCTGTTTGTCTTACTGATATTGCTTAAGTTCCTTATGTACTCTGTAGTTGATAATTGTTTCTTCTTTTAATTGGTTTGTGTCTCAGTCCCCATGTTTTATACCACCTGATGTAGCTTTATCAAGTACTAATTTTATTTTATTAGTTTTGTTTATTAATAGACACTGTTATGTAGGCATGCTGCTCCTATTTTGTGTTTAAGTTTTTCCTATCTAATCCATTTTTATTTCTTTGCTATTCATTTTTTTTAATTTTTCATTGCATTACCACCACACTGTTAAAGATGCTACTTACTGTATGTTTCTGCTTCAGTCTAGACGTGTTACTTCTCTTCCAGTGTGGTTTGCAAACATTGTAACTTCTTTGATGACACTACTTAGTAAATGTCTGAAGATGGCTTTTTAAGCCGAAAACCGGTTAACACAATAAAAGTAATATTGTAGAGCAAAAGCAAACTTGTGCTTTTCATTTGTTATAATGTTGTTCTATCAAGAACCGACGGAAGATTCTGTTAACATGATCATGGCACTCATTCAAATGTTACAAATGGCTCTAATCACTATGGTACTTAACATCTGAGGTCATCAGTCCCCTAGAACTTAGAAGTACTTAAACATAACTAACCTAAGGACATCACACACATCCATGCCCGAGGCAGGATTCGAACCTGCGACCATATCAGCAGTGCGGTTCTGGACTGAAGCGCCTAGAACCGCTCGGCCACAAAGGCCGGCGGTGCTCCTTCCTCAACCACTGGCGCACATAATTTTTCAAGGTTTCGACGTTCTCAAAGTGATGCGCCCAATAAGAAACTTTGACTGTACCGAACAGACGGAAGTCTGATGATGGATGGTCAAAACTGTATGGTCGATTTGGCGAGATTTTCGCTACTGGTGAAATAATTGGTGTTTGGTCTTGCATTGTCGTGCATCCGTCGTATCTTTTGATGGACGAATTTGCTGAAGAAGTGCTTTCAGCTTGTTGAGGGTTTTCGCTTTTCGGATAGTGTTTTTCTACACGTTGTCTCCAAAGAATTAAGCAATTAAGCATCCCAAATGAATGTCGCCATAACCGTCCCTGTAGAACGCATTGTTTATAAATGTGCCTTCTCGGCCATGGTGCGTGATGCGACTCCAGCGACTGCCTCTTGGATTCAGGTTCGGGGAAAAATAAACAAATCTGACAGTCAGTCTTAGTTTTCGCCAAAAGATCCTCCACTTCCACATGAAGCGCTGTAATAGATTGGATACAATTGTTTTCCATACAGATTTTTTCTCGTCGGTCAACATTTTTGGTACCCAGCACGCACAAGTCTTGGAGTAGCCCAGTTATTTACCAGTGACCATCATACTGCCTGTACCAATGGATGCCTAGCGACATAAATAATCTGTTGCTACCCGATGGTCCTCACGGATATTTGGCCGACACGCCGGATGCGGAGTGAAATTACTGCAGTCGCTGGCCAACCGTTCTGTGTTAAATCAGCCAACTATGATTGCCCTTCGGCTTCTCTGCCGCACCGAAGCGATTGTCTAACGCCGGCCGGGGTGGCCGAGCGGTTCTAGGCGCTACAGTCTGGAACCACGTGACCGCTACGGTCGCAGGTTCGAATCCTGCCTGGGTCATGGATGTGTGTGATGTCCTTATGTTAGTTAGGTTTAAGTAGTTCTAAGTTCTAGGGGACTGATGACCTCAGAAGTTAAGTCCCATAGTGCTCAGAGCCATCTGAATCATTTTTGATTGTCTAACATTGCTGTGCACCTCTGCATAACTTCTTCACCCTTCAGTGACTGCAACTGGGCGTTTCTCATTCTGCAGTAAGGAATTCAATCACAGAACGTCAATACCACTCATTTCCGAAACTTACACAGTTTTGCCGTTGCTGTAGGAAGCTGTTACTGGAGTGAGCTGTATGAGGAGGTTTACGGAAGTACAAGTTTATAATTACTACGAGGGCTTTTAATAAGATAATGCAACACATTTTTTTTCTCGTCCAGTTACGGTTGAAAAAATGCAGAATTTGTTGAATAAAACGTTCTCGGTTTTCAAGCCGCGTCAATTCGGTTAAAATTCTCGAGCTTTCGATGACCATCTCCGCCAGCGTCGAGTTTTCTGACTGCCGGGGCTGGTACGGTTTCTCGCTTATATAGGCATGATGACATCATCAGCACGCAATCAATGCTCCACTATGGCCGACTTGTGGCGCGCGCGCGTAAGTCGACCCGGGCAGCTAGCGGAGCAATTGCCCGTGGCAGCAACTGTAACGTCAAGTGGCGCCAGGGGCAGGCGCCACGTTTGAAACTGCCGCTCCCGCGTCGCGCATCTGTCTTTGCTTTCTTTCGATGTCCAATGCCAGCCCCCCATGCCCTGCTGAGTGTACCCCTCGTCTCTGTTGAAATTTTTGTTCTTTAGACGAATCTCAGCCGCTTCCTTTATAACGGAGTCCCAATATGTAGATGAATGAGCCAACACTTTTCTACGAGGTGCATTCAAGTTCTAAGGCCTCCAATTTTTTTTTCTAATTAACTACTCACCCGAAATCGATGAAACTGGCGTTACTTCTCGACGTAATCGCCCTGCAGACGTACACATTTTTCACAACGCTGACGCCATGATTCCATGGCAGCGGCGAAGGCTTCTTTAGGAGTCTGTTTTGACCACTGGAAAATCGCTGAGGCAATAGCAGCACGGGTGGTGAATGTGCGGCCACGGAGAGTGTCTTTCATTGTTGGAAAAAGCCAAAAGTCACTAGGAGCCAGGTCAGGTGAGTAGGGAGCATGAGGAATCATTTCAAAGTTGTTATCACGAAGAAACTGTTGCGTAACGTTAGCTCGATGTGCGGGTGCGTTGTCTTGGTGAAACAGCACACGTGCAGCCCTTCCCGGACGTTTTTGTTGCAGTGCAGGAAGGAATTTGTTCTTCAAAACATTTTCGTAGGATGCACCTGTTAACGTAGTGCCCTTTGGAACGCAATGGGTAAGGATTACGACCTCGCTGTCCCAGAACATGGACACCATCATTTTTTTAGCACTGGCGGTTACCCGAAAATTTTTTGATGGCGGTGAATCTGTGTGCTTCCATTGAGCTGACTGGCGCGTTGTTTCTGGATTGAAAAATGGTATCCACGTCTCATCCATTGTCACAACCGACGTAAAGAAAGCCCCATTCAAGCTGTCGTTGCGCGTCAACATTGCTTGTTAACATGCCACACGGGCAGCCGTGTGGTCGTCCGTCAGCATTCGTGGCACCCACGTGGATGACACTTTTCGCATTTTCAGGTCGTCATGCAGGACTGTGTGCACAGAACCTACAGAAATGCCAACTCTGGAGGCTATCTGTTCAACAGTCATTCGGCGATCCCCCAAAACAATTCTCTCCACTTTCTCGATCATATCGTCAGACCGGCTTGAGCGAGCCCGAGGTTGTTTCGGTTTGTTGTCACACGATGTTCTGCCTTCGTTAAACTGTCGCACCCACGAACGCACTTTCGACACATCCATAACTCCATCACCACATGTCTCCTTCAACTGTCGATGAATTTCAATTGGTTTCACATCACGCAAATTCAGAAAACGAATGATTGCACGCTGTTCAAGTAAGGAAAACGTCGCCATTTTAAGTATTTAAAACAGTTCTCATTCTCGCCGCTGGCGGTAAAATTCCATCTGCCGTACGGTGCTGCCATCTCTGGGATGTATTGGCAATGAACGAGGCTTCATTTTAAAACTGCGCATGTTTCTATCTCTTTCCAATCCGGAGAAAAAAAATCGGAGGCCTTAGAACTTGAATGCACCTCGTATTTTCGAACTGTATTTTATGTCCGTTATCTAGGGAATGTTCCAATGCTCCGCTATGGCCGACTTATCAAGCTCCCTTTGTTTTATATGGTGCTTGTGCTCAGTACAACACTCCGCAACAGTGCGAATTGTTTGTCCGATATACATGCTGCCATATTCATAGGGTACACCATACACGCCGGACACTAAGAGCAGTGTCGCCTTTAACAGGGCGTAACATATCTCGTATCTTGGGGGCGGACCGGAACACTGGTCTTAGCCCATGTTTCTGCAGCAGACGTCCTAACTTACTGCTAGTTGCTCCACAGTATGGCAGGAATGTAGTCCATTTGGCCTCGTCTAATGATTCACCAGGGGTCTTTCGTCGACGGCCCTTGAAAGCGTTTGCGATGTCTTTTTTGCTGTATCCATTTTCCCCGAAAACACGTTTTAAGCTCTGCAATTCAGACTGTAGGTGGTCGTCGTCGGAGATAATTTTGGCTCTGTGAACCAACGTGTTCAAGACCGCTTTCTTGTGTACAGGGTGCCGGCCGGGGTGACCGAGCGCTTCTAGGCGCTACAGTTTGGAACAGCGATTTTACACAGAGTACGCGAAGGAACTTGCCCCCCTTCTTGGTCTTCTAGGTCTCTAGAAGAGCGTAGCGTTCCAAAGGATTGGAAAAGGGCACAGGTCATCCCCGTTTTCAAGAAGGGACGTCGAACAGATGTGCAGAACTATAGACCTATATCTCTAACGTCTATCAGTTGTAGAATTTTGGAACACGTATAATGTTCAAGTATAATGAGTTTTCTGGAGACTAGAAATCTACTCCGTAGGAATCAGCATGGGTTTCGAAAAAGACGATCGTGTGAAACCCAGCTCGCGCTATTCACAATATACATAAATGACCTTATGGATGACATGGGAAGTTCACTGAGGCTTTTTGCGGATGATGCTGTGGTATATCGAGAGGTTGTAACAATGGAAAATTGTACTGAAATGCAGGAGGATCTGCAGCGAATTGACGCATGGTGCAGGGAATGGCAATTGAAACTCAATGTAGACAAGTGTAATGTGCTGCGAATACATAGAAAGAAAGATCCCTTATCATTTAGCTACAATATAGCAGGTCAGCAACTGGAAGCAATTAATTCCATAAATTAACTGTGAGTGCGCATTAGGAGTGATTTAAAATGGAATGATAATGTAAAGTTGATCGTCGGCAAAGCAGATGCCAGACTGAGATTCATTGGAAGAATCCTAAGGAAATGCAATCCGAAAACAAAGGAAGTAGGTTACAGTACGCTTGTTCGCCCACTGCTTGAATACTGCTCAGCAGTGTGGGATCCGTACCAGATAGGGTTGAAAGAAGAGATAGAGAAGATCCAACGGAGAGCAGCGCGCTTCTTTACAGGATCATTTAGAAATCGCGAAAGCGTTACGGAGATGATACACTCCTGGAAATTGAAATAAGAACACCGTGAATTCATTGTCCCAGGAAGGGGAAACTTTATTGACACATTCCTGGGGTCAGATACATCACATGATCACACTGACAGAACCACAGGCACATAGACACAGGCAACAGAGCATGCACAATGTAGGCACTAGTACAGTGTATATCCACCTTTCGCAGCAATGCAGGCTGCTATTCTCCCATGGAGACGATCGTAGAGATGCTGGATGTAGTCCTGTGGAACGGCTTGCCATGCCATTTCCACCTGGCGCCTCAGTTGGACCAGCGTTCGTGCTGGACGTGCAGACCGCGTGAGACGACGCTTCATCCAGTCCCAAACATGCTCAATGCGGGACAGATCCGGAGATCTTGCTGGCCAGGGTAGTTGACTTACACCTTCTAGAGCACGTTGGGTGGCACGGGATACATGCGGACGTGCATTGTCCTGTTGGAACAGCAAGTTCCCTTGCCGGTCTAGGAATGGTAGAACGATGGGTTCGATGACGGTTTGGATGTACCATGCACTATTCAGTGTCCCCTCGACGATCACCAGTGGTGTACGGCCAGTGTAGGAGATCGCTACCCACACCATGATGCCGGGTGTTGGCCCTGTGTGCCTCGGTCGTATGCAGTCCTGATTGTGGCGCTCACCTGCACGACGCCAAACACGCATACGACCATCATTGGCACCAAGGCAGAAGCGACTCTCATCGCTGAAGACGACACGTCTCCATTCGTCCCTCCATTCTCGCCTGTCGCGATACCACTGGAGGCGGGCTGCACGATGTTGGGGCGTGAGCGGAAGACGGCCTAACGGTGTGCGGGACCGTAGCCCAGCTTCATGGAGACGGTTGCGAATGGTCCTCGCCGATACCCCAGGAGCAACAGTGTCCCTAATTTGCTGGGAAGTGGCGGTGCGGTCCCCTACGGCACTGCGTAGGATCCTACGGTCTTGGCGTGCATCCGTGCGTCGCTGCGGTCCGGTCCCAGGTCGACGGGCACGTGCACCTTCCGCCGACCACTGGCGACAACATCGATGTACTGTGGAGACCTCACGCCCCACGTGTTGAGCAATTCGGCGGTGCGTCCACCCGGCCTCCCGCATGCCCACTATACGCCCTCGCTCAAAGTCCGTCAACTGCACATACGGTTCACGTCCACGCTGTCGCGGCATGCTACCAGTGTTAAAGACTGCGATGGAGCTCCGTATGCCACGGCAAACTGGCTGACACTGACGGCGGCGGTGCACAAATGCTGCGCAGCTAGCGCCATTCGACGGCCAACACCGCGGTTCCTGGTGTGTCCGCTGTGCCGTGCGTGTGATCATTGCTTGTACAGCCCTCTCGCAGTGTCCGGAGCAAGTATGGTGGGTCTGACACACCGGTGTCAATGTGTTCTTTTTTCCATTTCCAGGAGTGTAGATAAACTCCAGTGGAAGACTCTGCAGGAGAGACGCTCAGTAGCTCGGTACGGGCTTTTGTCGAAGTTTCGAGAACATACCTTCACCGAGGAGTCAAGCAGTATATTGCTCCCTCCTACGTATATCTCGCGAAGAGAGCATTTGGATAAAATTAGAGAGATTAGAGCCCACACAGCGGCATACCGACAATCCTTCTCTCCACGAACAATACGAGACTGGAATAGAAGGGAGAACCGGTAGAGGTACTCAAGGTACCCTCCGCCACACATCGTCAGGTGGCTTGCGGAGTGTGGATGTAGATGTAGATGCGGCTCAATAATGGATAATCCTAAACAATAACGTAATGATAATAATAATAATAATGTGTCACATTGAACAATTTTTTAAAATCGATTACGGTTACGAATTCCTTACGCCTCGCCACCGACTGGAATCTTGAATAAAACCAACCTTCTTTCAGGAAAAAGCAATGAGCTGCGTTACATATTGAACGCCCCTCGTGCATTACTGGGACAAAAAAAAGTAGGTGGCATTACTGCTCGACTGGCCCTGGTAAGTGAATGAATAAAATTCTTTCCAAGAAACAGACGTTCTCGGCATTTTTTGAATACGTTTCTTACAAGTGTTTTTTTGTATTCTCTTTGATTGACAAGGCATTTACAGAGATTGTGTAGTGTACTGCACCTTATCATGAGATTGTCGTTAAGGCTTGCGCTTTGGACCGCCGTCTGGCGAGTCCCCCGTAGCTCCTTTCGGTCCCCGCGTCGTACCGAGTCGCGCGCACACCGACGATTGAAAGCGACCGGCAGACATTTGCGGGAAGGTGGAAAGTTTCTCCGTGGAGGCGAGAGCGCTCGCCTACGGGCGCTGCCCGAGTGGGCGCCGGGGACTTGTAAAACTTTGATTACGGGTCCTTTATGGCTCGTATCTGCTAAATACATCTGCAGGCGCGCCCCTTCCGCAAATAGCCGGTCCTCTGCAGGCGAGCCGTAGCGCCAGACTCATCTGTGCAGGCGCGGTCACGGCCGCGCAGCTTCGCCACCCGCCGCAGTATACGGCGTTCTCCCTACCCCAGCTTGTCACGAGAACGTCGGGTCTTCGTCATTACGTGACGCGATACCTGTGTACAGCGGATCGCAAACCTCTAACTAGACGACCATAAGCCGTCTTCGCACGCGGCGAGAAGGAGCTCGTGGGACAGGACCTGATCCAGTTTTGCGACGTCACAACGTAAGATGTCACGTTCCACAGCATTCTGTAGCGTGGAAGCGTTTTTGCTTCGATGATGAGAACGTGGACAGTGAGGTGGACGATAGCATTTACGTCACGAGTTGAACTCTGGAGACGGCATAATGGATTTCGACGTTTTCAGTAAAAGCCCGTATTAGATGAGTTTAATATTACGAGGCTAAACCCAAAAGTAAGGTCTCCTATTTTTTTTATAAGTACGTAGACCTGTTTATTTCTGCAATGGTTTACATCAGTTTACAGCTTGAACATTTAGCTATTTTTCGACATAATCACCATTTCTGTCGATGCATTTTTGTAGACGCTGTGGCAGTTTCTGTATTCCCATGTCATACCAGCTCGCCGCCATGCTGCTCAGAAAGCTATGAAACTCACCTCATCGTCGGAGCTGAATCGCTTTCCGACCAAATGTTCTTTTAACTTACGGAACAGGCGATAGTCACTGGGCGCCAAGTCAGGCGACACCCCCAGGATAACAAGGCCGTCCAACAGTGTTAGTGACGTCACACTAAGCGGCCCATAGCCGACGCAGCAGTCCACGGACACCTGCGTACAGGCGCGCCTGATGCTAACGATCTTCTGTCCGTCATACAGAAAGGAGCCAACTATAATTCGAACCAAAGACCAAATTATATATATTCTTGTAAACAGCATAAAGGTTCATAACGAAATATCAAATATATATACGGGCAGGAATAGGTTCTAGAACTCCTCTGAAAAGTGTTTATCTTCAGTACCAGAATGAACATCAAATTGTCAGGTTTTCTAAACAGAAAAGCACTTTGTTAGTAACAGAAAGCAATAATGAGACTTGCAGTTGGTGATTTCTACGTGGAAAAGGAAATAAGCTGTAGAGAGGTTGAAAATGGTAAGTAAAGAGAGCCTCAGCCTTTTGCTCACATTCTTACATGTAATGTACTTGGTTGTTTTTCATTTCCTTACCTTTCATAACATTTTTAATATTGTTTCAAGAAGTGTATCTTCAATAGCAGAGTGAACTTCAAATTGTCAGGCTTTTCTTAAAGGAAAGAGCAGTCCCTTAGTATCACAGTGCAAGACAGAATCTTGTGTTCAGTGATGTCTATGTTAAAGGAGAATATTTGATATCTATCTTTTGTTTCCATTCTTTATTACTGGGGATACACTTGTAAAAATTCTTGAAAAGGGCTGTCACCGTGAACATGTGAGTAAATTCACAATAGTCATGTGTTTTATGTGATAAAGCGAACTCTTGTTACCTTATTGTAAACGAAAGTTGTGAGGGTTTTGCTATGTATGACAGTGCTTAAGATCATTTACTTTCAGTGTAATAGCTTGAAAATGTTAAGTCCTGCTGTCAGTTGGCATTTGTCACCACCTGTATGCGAGTTTTAAAGCTAAATAATGTTCTGACAATTATAAGATAGTGGCAAAGTTCCTCAATCGATTAAACTTATTCCTGCCCGTATATGTAATCGGTATTTCGTTATGAACCTTTATGCTGTTTACAAGAATATATATAATTTGGTCTTCGGTTCGAATTGTAGTTCGCTCCTTTCTGTATGACGGACAGAAGATCGTTAGCATCAGGCGCGGCTGTACGGAGGTGTCCGTGGACTGCTGCGTCGGCTATGGGCCGCTTAGTGTGACGTCACTAACACTGTTGGACGGCCTTGTTATCCCGGGGGTGTCGAGTCAGGACTATAGGGTGAGTGGATGATTATGTTCCACTGAAACTGTTGCGCCGGCCGCGGTGGTCTCGCGGTTCTAGGCGCGCAGTCCGGAACCGCGCGACTGCTACGGTCGCAGGTTCGAATCCTGCCTCGGGCATGGATGTGTGTGATGTCCTTAGGTTGGTTAGGTTTAAGTAGTTCTAAGTTCTAGGGGACTGATGACCACAGATGTTAAGTCCCATAGTGCTCAGAGCGATTTGAACCATTTGAAACTGTTGCAGGAGAGCAACGGTTTGCCGAGCGATGTCTGGGCGAGCGTTGTCATGGAGAATGTGTACGCCCTTGCTCAACATTCGTCTTCTTCGGTTCTGAATTGCCCGTTTGAATTTTTTCAGAGACTCACAGTACCTGTCGGCGCTAATTGTGGTCCCAGTGTTCATAACGTCGACCAACAATACCTCTTTCCGAACGGTTGTCATGACTTTTCCGGCAGACTGTGTTTCTTTGAATTTCCGTGGCTTTGGCGAAGAAGGATGCCTCCACTGGCGTGATTGTTGCTTGGTCTGAGATGTAAAGTGGTATGCCCGGGTTTCGTCGTCCGTGACAATTGAGTCCAGAAAGTTGTCCTCTTCGGCTGCAAGGCGGTGAAGAAATGCGCGGGATGGATCAACTCGTTGCCACATGTGGTCCTCAGTCAGCAGGCGTGGCACCCGTCTTACGCACACCTTCCGGTAGTTCAGCGTTTCCGTTAAAATTCTGTGAGCGGTGCTTCGAGAAACCTCAGGAACCAACGTGCAAATATCCTCTAGGGTGGTCCGCCGACCTTCACGCATGCTTTGCTCAACCTTCAACACTGTCTCCTCAGAAATTGACGGTCTCCCGTTTCTTTGTTCGTCGTCAATTTCGGTCCGACCAGCTGCAAACTCTCTACATCACTTACGAACATTTTTGACATCCATGCACGACTCACCATACACTTCCGTCAATTGGCGATGGATTTCAATCGGCGCAGTGCCCATGCGTTCAAAAACCGAATAATTGCGCGCAATTCGCACTTGGCGGTAACATTCAACGGAAGCTCCATTCTCTACGGCTGCCAAGCCAAGACTGAGCGCCTCAGCGCGGCGTGCGCGTGTTTACACATAGCGCGTGAAGCACTCTTCAAAACAGTGTGACCAACTGCCACACAGACGGAGTTGTGTACTTATAAAAAATTAGAAAAAATAGGAGATCTTACTTTTGGGATTACCCTCGTACCAGTTATATCCTATGAATACATACCGTTTCAAACCACCAGCATATTGAGGATCTCCCGGAAACGCATCGTTACGACTTGTTGTAATAAAATAACGGGAAATGTAATATTGTTGGTTAAAAATTTTCGTATTTGGATGTTTTCGTATTATAAATTCTTTGTTATGAAAGTATGCCGCTTCAGAGCAATGGCTCATTCAACATTTACCAAAATTCTTTCTGTTTTTGGTAAGATTTGTTTTAACTAATTATCAGTTAATAAAATATCGGCGATTACAGCCTTCAGGAGATCGTAACGTAAAAAATACGGTCGCATGTTACACAATTTCAACGCAGTGTATCAGATAGAGGTGACCAGGCGCGAAATCATGTATAATTGGTTCATGTTCTCCTGTATCCAAATTTTCTTTTATTCTCCTTCGTTTTTAAAAGATTCTGAGACTTCCTAATTACTTTGATAGAAGGATGTGCTGTTAATAGTCTGTGTTATGTAAAAATAAGGAGTGAGTCTGTTTGACTGTGTGAACATTCCAGGGATCATGCACCAACGAACTGCAAAACTGCTTTCTGCATCATTACCTGATTCAATAGCAGTTCAGTATGTGAGCATTTATTGGGTTGGTGCGTAAGTTCGTATCGTTTCCCCATAAGTTTAATAAATACAAAAGCCTAAATTCTCTGTTATGTGTATGAGACTTTAGTCATGAATAATATATTCTCCTTCGCTGTTTACAACAATCTGCCATCGCTGGGGTAACTTTTCGTTTCCACGACTGTAGAAACGTCATGGTCTTGAGGCGAAGAACTCGTCGATCCACGTTCGGAGCGCATTTTCATCCGAAAAGGAAGTCCCTTGAAGGCTACTCGATGGAGAGCGGAGAACGCGAAAATCTAAGGGTGCAAGATCAGGTGAATAAGGTGGTTCGGGATGACTTTCACAACCCAACTGCCGTATAGGGTTTTTTGTAAGTCTAGCAGAATGCAGGCGGGCGTTACCGTGAAGTAGCATCACTTGACACAGTCTTCCTGGTCGTTGTTCTTGGATTGCGGCTGGAAGAAGTGTCGTTTGTTGACAGTGTATGTCAGCAGTGATGGTTACACCCCGGGGAAGCAATTTGTAGCACACCACAACGTCGTTGTTCAATCAAATGCGTAACGCTATCTTTTGTAGATGTTTGCAAATCTTTGAACAGAGAATTGCTTTTTTTATAATTAAATGTTTCCCTGATACATTTAAGTCTCTTTTGATAATCTACTATAATGATGGAAGCAGACGAAATGAATTAAAATTTGTGCTTCGGCCGGGACTCGAACCCGGGTCTTCTTGCTTGCGAGGCAGAAATAATAACGATTGCAGTACCGCAGTACGATGGTCAACATTGCTGCACGAACTACTTAAGCTGAGTGCCCTCTCCAACACAAACTTCAATTCATTTTTCCCTTACATATTGTCACTACTGCCAGGGCGACAATACACAAGGGAAAAATGAATTGAAGTTTGTGTTGGAGAGGGCACTCAGCTTAAGTAGTTCGTGCAGCAATGTTGACCATCGTACTGCGGTGGTGTAGTGGTTAGTATTTCTGCCTAGCAAGCAAGAAGACCTGGGTTCGAGTCGCCGGCACGGTAGCTCAGTGTGTTCGGTCAGAGGGTTAGCTGCCCTCTGTAATAAAAAAAAACTGAGTTAATCAATCAACAACGAACTTAAACGGATGTCTTACGACTTCCGCCCCGAGGAGATGCAACGAACATAAGCGAACAAAATGAGATTAAAAAAAAAAGGTCCCGGCTGCAGCATAAATTTTAATTCATTTCGTCTGCTTCGATCATTATAATTGCTCCTTTGTTTGGGCTCAACCATTCCTTTCTTTTCCTTATGTTAGCATAAAGACACATTTCTCGTCACCAGAAACGATTCAACGATGGTCGTTGTTGTCCACGAATCAGTTGACAAACAAGCAGAGTTGCACATATGGGCACCCGCACATTTTTGGCTTTAAGCTTATGCGCTGATGGAATGATCACAGTTCATCACGTTTGCCAGTTCTCGAGTACACAGACGTGGATCTTCGTGGATTAATGCGTCTAAACGATCTTCATCAAACCCTGAAGGTCTTCCTGAATGCAGGGAGCCAGTAATGTCAAAAACGATCCTCCTTAAAACGAGAAAACAATTTTCTTGACGTGCGTGCCCAGTGGTCTCAAACACTTATCGACAAAGGTACAAGCAAAACATGTTTATTTGTTTAATCTCACGACGCGTAAAGATAGTAGCCTGAGACAGGTGACTTGTTGGCTGTGGACGAGAAACATCCCTATCACTGAAGCAACGAGAAGAAAAGTTCATTTCAGGTGCGAGCTCGTGCGGTCATACGCGCCACGCAGAAAATAATAAATCAGGCTATGGCGCGGGGAAACGAGTAAGGCGTAGGCCCGTAATGAAGGAGGAAGTGGCGGCGGCACTAAAGTGTCTAACAGGGCGCTTTTTATTTTACGACTGCGCCGTAAAGGGCGGCCGCAGCCGCAGGGCGATCGCACGCAGCAGCAGTAGCACGCACCTGTACGCGACTCCACTTCCCCCTCTGCAGAGCGTGTGACGCTGCGCAGGGATGCTGAAGCAACACCAGTGGCGCCGATAGAGGTGATGGAACGTTCAAATGAAAATGTTTTTGCCTAGAATCGGCTGATCACGAAAACAGTACCTCTGTAACAACGAGCTGTTGTTGTGGTCTTCTATCCGAAGACTGGTTTCATGCAGCTCTGCATGGCAGTCTGTCCTGAGCAAACGCCTACTACAACGTACATACATACTGTACTAACCTTCTTACCGTATTCATGCCTAAGTGTCCCTCCGCAATTTTTGTCCCCTTTCCCCCTTTAACTTCCATCCATTACCATCTACACCAATCCATGATTCCTCTGTTTGTGTCCTGTCAACTGATACCTTCTTTTAGTCAACTCGTGTCATAAATTTCTTTTTTTCCGCAGTTCTGTTGTGTACCTCCTCAATTAGTTATCCGATATACACACTGTATCTTCAGCATTCTCATGAAGCACCACGTTTCATAAGCTTCTATTCTTTTCTGGTCTGAAATGATTCTAGTCCATGTTTTACTTCCGTACATGACTATACTTGTGACAAATACCAAATTGTCAATTAAATCAGGAAGAATTTTTTCATTTATGAAGTGACTGTTGCTGCTAATTAGCATAAAATGTGATTTACAATTAATATTTCCTTTTCAAAACGTTGAAGCCGGCCGCGGTGGTCTCGCGGTTCTAGGCGCGCAGTCCGGAACCGCGCGACTGCTACGGTCGCAGGTTCGAATCCTGCCTCGGGCATGGATGTGTGTGATGTCCTTAGGTTAGTTAGGTTTAAGTAGTTCTAAGTTCTAGGGGACTGATGACCACAGCTGTTAAGTCCCATAGTGCTCAGAGCCATTTGAACCATTTGACCCAAAACGTTGAACAGGTTCAAATCATTTTCAATTAAGGTAATTTAAAGCTTCCTTTACCACTATAACAAAACTTCTGGTAATGTTTTATTTATATAAAATTTTTTAAACCATGATTTTTATTTGTCAATTTCGTATTTTTACAGACGAGCACCAGAATGATAATTATCATAAAAACATTTGAAACCAAAAATTATTTTGACATCTTGCACAGTTTATGAAGGAAGACTGTTTACATGAACAACCAATTTTTCTGAAAGATCTATAGGAAAACGTATGTCTTTCATCAGGAAGCCTGGAAGCGTTCCAGGCATACCGGATCATTTAATTAAAAATTGGCAATGACAATTTATGATGCACTATTAAATGTATTTTTATACAGTCTTCACAGGAATCTATTTTTCTATTATTTTCAATTAGACATATGGAATTTTGTATACGCGTTATCAGATTTTTTAGCTGTCTATAAAAATAGACTACAAGTTGAATAGGAGGAGTATATTTTGGAAAAATCATTTTCATTGTACATGTCGGTGAATTCTCGTCATCGCGAAAGATTTCGGCATACAATTCATACTTCGTTTGTCCTCCCCAGCAGGCAGTGAGTAATAAAAGCTGTTCTTTTCGCACCTGAGACTTTAGTAGAGATTGTCAATATACAGCCGTGTGAGCTTCCCAGATTTCGATGGTAATATTTTAGCTCATGAAGTTAATTAAAAGTTATTATTTTTAAAGCAACTAAGAAAGCAAAATAAAAAGTCAACCGAAGGTAGGATCGATGCTGGATTGCCTGCTACAAGCGCAACCCATTCCCTGTGTTGCCATAATCTATAAATTGGCCGGCATATGATATGCGCGTGGAACTTTAGAGCCATTTTCCTCGGAATCTTCGAGCTAGTGCACTTTACAACTTTTCTGAGTGGTTAGCCTTGAAATGTACTACTAGCCCGTGAAGTCACATTCTGAATTTCCGAGACTAAATGTTCTGCAAAAGTTGAGCGGCTTACCCCATATTTCACTGTTGAAATTTCAGCCGCGGTGTACCTTAACAACAAATGCAGTGCTACTTCAGCACGTTTCACGCTACGGTTCAGTGAACACTCATACGAGTAAACGAGGTGCTCCAGGTGTCGCCGTGCAAGTTGTCGCAGAATTGCAATCGTCTCTGCAATGAGTAACGAATTCTTCCAAACAGGCCCGGAGTATCTCGTAAATCTTGACCAGACCGTACTATTCGCTGCCGCAGTTCTTCAATCGCGTCGATAGGACTGCTGTACACTTTACTTTTGAGATGACCCTGCCGACCATTCTTGTGGCCAGAGATGCTATTGCTACGGGAGTGTGGATCCGCCTTGATGCAAAACAGTTTTGTTATTTATGTAATTATTCCCAACCTGTGAAACGCCCCCTTAGAAAAAATTAATGAATTACTGTGCTGATGAATCTCTTACGTTATTTGGTTTTCAAACAGCTGAGTAGAACTGAACGTACTCAGACATTTCGCTCTTTACCTATTCTGATCAACACTAAACTGACAGCCAATATTTCTAGCGCAACGCAATCTGACTTTGAAAAATCCCTCCAAAAGAATGGCCCTCACTAATAAAAACCTTTATCTTTCATGAATCACTTACCTCACAAAAATATTCGTTACTCGAACTACTGCAATAAGCGAGCGCCACTACTGCCAGCTACATAAAAGATTCTAACTACTGAAGGCACTAACTACTGATAGGCATAGTTAGCAAATGAAAGATTTTGATAGAGAACAAACAATGTATTTACCTTAATAGTGTTCAAAAGTCATTATATATATATATATATATATATATATATATATATATATATATCAGTTCATGATATCCAATATAACAAATTTACTCTTTCTGATGGACACACGTCCATATCGTCCGCTCTCAAAATTTCGCTCTCTCTCTCCCACATCCACCACTGCTGGCGCCTCACCTCCAACTGCGCAACGCTACGCGCTGTTAACATCCAACTACCCAACACTACAATAGCGAATAGTACAACAATGCTAACCAGCCACAGACTGCACACAGCATAGCCAGTGATTTTCATACAGAGCGCTACCTGGCGTTAGTAATATAAAAACCTAAACAGCCTACTTACACCTGTTTTGTATTTATTTATTAACAGCCACTCATACAGCTGCCGGCCGCGGTGGCCGTGCGGTTCTAGGTGCTGCAGTCCGGAACCGCGGGACTGCTACGGTCGCAGGTTCGAATCCTGCCCCGGGCATGGATGTGTGTGATGTCCTTAGGTTGGTTAGGTTTAAGTAGTTCTAAGTTCTAGGGTACTGATGACCTAAGATGTTGAGTCCCATAGTGCTCAGAGCCATTTGAGCTACTCATACAGCTGCAGATGACATGATGTATGCCGAGAAAAAATGGTTCAAATGGCTCTGAGCACTATGGGACTCAACATCTGAGGTCATCAGTCCTCTAGAACTTAGAACTACTTAAACCTAACTAACCTAAGTGCATCACACACATTCATGCCCGAGTCAGGACTCGAACCTGCGACCGTAGCAGCAGCGCGGTTCCGGACTGAAGCGCCTAGAACCGCTCGGCCACATATAGTAACTATTATCAAATTGTTCACAAAAACAATATTTGGAACCAAACAGTACACATGTATAAATGTTTTACAATGTTTTATAAGTATGTTATTTCTGCATGTTTTATAATCAAAGAACTCACTGATGATGGGTGATACTTGTCGCTGAAACTAGTTAGGCAATAAATAAATAAATAACAAAACTGTTTTGCATCAAGGCGTACGCAAAATCCCATATTGTTGTTTTGTGCGCAAACACGGATCGTTCAGTGAAGCTATAGCTCGCTAGGCCCGAATGCACTTACCAGTTTTCGCACTAACTCTGAGAATACCAAACTTTCATCCTGGAAGCAAAGCCTGCTCGACCTGTCCACATTGCATCATGTTGGCTTTTAGATGTCGTCTTAAACCAGCATTAGAGTTGTACAGCCGGCCGGTGTGGCCGTGCGGTTCTAGGCGCTTCAGTTTGGAACCGCGTGACCGCTACGATCGCAGGTTCGAATCTTGCCTCGGGCATGGATGTGTGTGATGTCCTTAGGTTAGTTAGGTTTAAGTAGTTCTAAGTTCTAGGGGACTGATGACCTCAGATGTTGAGTCCCATAGTGCTCAGAGACATTTGAACTATTTTTAGAGTTGTACAACTACCGCATGCTACAGTAGATTACCATACGTAAGCACAGACTACGGCAGCTTTCCTAGTAGCTGTGGTTATTTAAGGTCGTACTAGCGATGCCTGTATGTTGAGTGTTTTACCTCGTAACGATCGCCTTCCTTACGTGTGCTATCAATGTCAACTAGACTCCCCCAAAAACCGGAAGCGGTGAACCGTCTAAAAACTGAGTCACGATACGTATAGAGCCAGGTAACCTACGAAACTTTTTCGTCCTACATAGTTATCCACCTGTGTTAGTTAAAAATGAACAGTATCTGTAGCAAAACTAAATTTGTCAATGTTTAATTCAGATTTTATTCGAAAATTATTGATTTGTAACATGAAACAGAGGGCTCTTGCAGTAAAAATAATGAAAACACTACGGATTCATCGTACAGTGCTAGAAAACGAAATTCGCTCAACAAAAAGGTAAAATAAAAAAATAGCAAAAATACACTCCTGGAAATTGAAATATGAACACCGTGAATTCATTGTCCCAGGAAGGGGAAACTTTATTGACCCATTCCTGGGGTCAGATACATTACATGATCACACTGACAGAACCACAGGCACATAGACACAGGCAACAGAGCATGCACAATGTCGGCACTAGTACAGTGTATATCCACCTTTCGCAGCAATGCAGGCTGGTATTCTCCCATGGAGACGATCGTAGAGATGCTGGATGTAGTCCTGTGGAACGGCTTGCCATGCCATTTCCACCTGGCGCCTCAGTAGGACCAGCGTTCGTGCTGGACGTGCAGACCGCGTGAGACGACGCTTCATCCAGTCCCAAACATGCTCAATGGGGGACAGATCCGGAGATCTTGCTGGCCAGGGCAGTTGACTTACACCTTCTAGAGCACGTTGGGTGGCACGGGATACATGCGGACGTGCATTGTCCTGTTGGAACAGCAAGTTCCCTTGCCGGTCTTGGAATGGTAGAACGATGGGTCCGATGACGGTTTGGATGTACCGTGCACTATTCAGTGTCCCCTCGACGATCACCAGTGGTGTACGGCCAGTGTAGGAGATCGCTCCCCACACCATGATGCCGGGTGTTGGCCCTGTGTGCCTCGGTCGTATGCAGTCCTGATTGTGGCGCTCACCTGCACGGCGCCAAACACGCATACGACCATCATTGGCACCAAGGCAGAAGCGACTCTCATCGCTGAAGACGACACGTCTCCATTCGTCCCTCCATTCACGCCTGTCGCGACACCACTGGAGGCGGGCTGCACGATGTTGGGGCGTGAGCGGAAGACGGCCTAACGGTGTGCGGGACCGTAGCCCAGCTTCATGGAGAAGGTTGCGAATGGTCCTCGCCGATACCCCAGGAGCAACAGTGTCCCTAATTTGCTGGGAAGTGGCGGTACGGTCCCCTACGGCACTGCGTAGGATCCTACGGTCTTGGCGTGCATCCGTGCGTCGTTGCGGTTCGGTCCCAGGTCGACGGGCACGTGCACCTTCCGCCGACCACTGGCGACAACATCGATGTACTGTGGAGACCTCACGCCCCACGTGTTGAGAGCAATTCGGCGGTACGTCCACCCGGCCTCCCGCATGCCCACTATACGCCCTCGCTCAAAGTCCGTCAACTGCACATACGGTTCACGTCCACGCTGTCGCGGCATGCTATCAGTGTTAAAGACTGCGATGGAGCTCCGTATGCCACGGCAAACTGGCTGACACTGACGGCGGCGGTGCACAAATGCTGCGCAGCTAGCGCCATTCGACGGCCAACACCGCGGTTCCTGGTGTGTCCGCTGTGCCGTGCGTGTGATCATTGCTTGTACAGCCCTCTCGCAGTGTCCGGAGCAAGTATGGTGGGTCTGACATACCGGTGTCAATGTGTTCTTTTTTCCATTTCCAGGAGTGTATATGAAACATTGATTCAATACTTCGTCGAATTAAAAAAAACATGTTTTTGTTATTGATGAACAACTTTCGCATTTATCAATAATAACAGGAAACTCTTGCCTTCGATCATGATGAACGTTCTGCTGAGTACAAATTAAAAACAATAATTATATATATTTTTTATATTTGTAGATGTAAATATCAGAGTAATTGCTTTTGTTACATAAAAGTGCTATCAGTGTCTTACTAGGCTCCCCTACTAACTAGAAGCGGTGAACCGTCCAAAAATTGAATTTTTATTACATATAAAATGTAACTTATATTCTGTACCGATATAAAATACACTACGGACTAACACTGAATGACGTGCAGTTATAGTTATGTGCAAAACAAAAAGCAAAGAGAAGTCGTCGGCTCTCATTTTCTAACTTACACATTCATTTATGTTTGTTTCCGTACCATTGTACCTATAATCCTACCATTTACTACGTCATTTATGTACCGTACCAAAACCACCGAACCTGTGGCTTTGGTAGAGTGCAACTCTGAACAGCAGCAGCAGCAGAATGTGCCAGTGCGCCATCGTGCGTCTAACACATTCCCCAGCCATGGACCACGGATGAAATTTGAGCCGTATGAGATGCGGATTTTATCGAAATCATTCCTACTTACTAGGACAATGTTTCGTACTGAAATCAGTGGTGACCCGTAACTATGGATTCGTGCTAGCGGACCCATGTTTGTTAGAACTTGTTCCTTCTGTTATCGCACATTTTTACCCGTGAGAATTTTCACCCTTAATTATACACCTTACGTATAAGATTTTGAAATGTGACATCGTAACTATTTGGTTTGTTTGAGTGTTTTGGTGAACAACTAAAAAGAAGATAAAGTATGCGGAAGGCAACCCGTGAGCGGGCTTCCGGCTTGCCTGCGGGTTGAGTGCAGTATTAGCCGCGACACTAGGGGGGCTGGGAGGGTGGCGAGCCCATCTCCAGGACCGCATTTTACCAAAGCCTCCTAGTGAGGGTGGTGTTGCTTTTACCTCCGGGAAGTGTCTACCTCTAAATGTAGGAAAATGTAAATTAATGTAGATGAGTAGCAACCACGTCAGTTACATATCTAGGTGTAACGTTGGAATGCGACATGAAATGGAACGAGCATACAAGAGTTTTAGCTAGGAAGGTGAATAGTCGGCGTCTGTTTATCCGGAGAACTGGGGAAAGCGTGTTTCATCTGTAGAAGACATCGCATGTAGAACATTAGTGCGACCAATTCTTGAGCACTTCTTGAGTGCTGGGGTTTCACCCCCCCCTCCCCCACCTACTCCCTCCCACCCGACAGACTTAACGAAGACAGCGAAGGAATTCAGAGACGGGCTATTAAATTTTTTACTCGTCGTTTCGAACAACTCGCAAGTATTACATAGATGCTTCGGGAACTCAAATGGGAATCCCTGGAGCGAACAATCTTGATAATGTGGTACAACACATGTGACACTAATGTTAATTATTGAAAATTATTTCAGCTATATTACTACACATTTATTGTGTTACAACCGAGTTCGTTCATGATCTTCAGGTTTCCGAATTGTGCTAAATTCATGGCGAGACTATTTGTTCAAATGTGTGTGAATTCGTAAGGGACCAAACTGCTGAGGTCATCGGTCTCTATACTGAACATACTGCTTAAACTAGAAGAATGCTAAGAACGACACACACACACACACACACACACACACACACACTCATGCCCGACGGAGAGTGAGAGAGGCCGCGCAATCCGTGACATGGCACCTCAAACCGCGCGGCCACTCCGTGCGACAGACCATTCGTGTAATGACTTCAGCACAACCCGGCAACCTGAAGATAGTAGACGTACGAAACCGGTCGCAACACAATAAACGTGTAGTAATACAGCTTAGACGATTTTCATTAGGCATTATCACTACTGAGAAAATTTAGTCAACGGCATTTGAGACCGACGCCAGAACGCTTCCGCTGACGCCAACGTACATTTCGCCTAAGGACCACGAAGAAAAGATAGGAGTCTTAGGTCCCGTACGAAGGCATATAGACAGTCGTTCTTCCTTCGTTCTATTCGGAAATGGAACAGGAAAAGAAATGAATAAATGGTTCAAATGGCTCTGAGCACTATGGGACTCAACTTCTAAGGTCATCAGTCCCCTAGAACTACTTAAACCTAACTAACGTAAGGACATCACACACGTCCATGCCCGAGGCAGTATTCGAACCTGCTACCGTAGCGGTCGCGCAGTTCCAGACTGAAGCGCCTAGAACCGCTCTGCCACACCGACAGGACAAGAAATGAATAACAGCAGTATAAAGTACCCTCCGACATTCACAATACGGTGGCTTGCGGGTGTAGATGTGTATAGCAGGCTGAGTAGAGCCGGGTCAGTTTTGGAGGGGCTAGAACGAGGAATAATTCCCGCCCTTTACCTGGGTTTGAACCCGGGACGTTCGAGGCCAGAGTCTTTCGCTCTTCCGCCTAAACAGCAACTTCTTTGGCTGCGAGGAAAAGTAATTCCGGACGCTGTCTGAGCGACGAGTGGCGTCCACCAGAGTGGCGTAGCTCCGGAGTGTGTCGCCTCTGCAGCACGGATGGCGGGCGCTCTTCTCTCGTCCGCAGAGTTGGGAGGCGCAGCCGTTTTCCACGCAGTTGCGCCGACAACTTGGCCAAGATTGCCGCCCTAACTTCCTTAATGCTCAGGGCGCGCGTGCCGCCCAGCTTCTCTCGCGGGAGCGACAAACAGATCGATGCTTTCATTTAAGAGTCTAATAACGAGGTTTTGTCCATTTAATGAAAGCAACTTCTTCCTAACTCGCCAAACTTGGCAGATTCGCCGACCCGCGGTGAAGGAGTAAACCTTCTACCTTCTAATAATGAACAGCTCTTCTCCTCTCTTCTTTAACCCCGAATTTCAATTTCTTCTGAAACACTCACTCGAAAAACCACAGTTACGCCATGCCGTAGTTTCTTTGCTGTGAGGGAATGTCTAAAAGATGTTATTGCAAGAACATAGAGGAGGGCCTATGTCATTCTTTTACATACTGCAGTGCTTCAGCATGAGTCGTCAGTGCTATTCAAATAGTAAAATAAAATCTGGTAAAATCTAAAAACAAAAATGTGCAGTCCGCTTGTACCTACTAATCCTCGTTTATTGTAGAATCAAGGCACAACCACTTCAGTGATAATGATTCACATCTTCAGGGCAAATCTAGCTGGATTACGTTAAGCCCTTAAACCAATACGATCACCCAACGTTCTATAAGGCACAGAGCATGTCATCGTCAGATGCAATGGATGTTGAAAGGTTCATCAATAATTGTAGATAATTACTGGTCGAGACACATTTTAATTAGGACCAGTGTTGAATTCCTGATAGTACCTAGAACAACAGTTGTCTCGGCATGCGATGAAGAAATGATAAAATCGTTTACAGACGCACACGATAGTAAGTGATAGTGGAAACCCTGATTACACAATAAACTAGATTTAGATAATACTGAACCGTGAATTTACTTTCAAAACCTTTTCTTCAGAATTTACTTTATTTACTAGCGATTTATCAAGAACATTAACACATTTAATCACACTATGTGAGCGTGGAAGTAGTTGCCAGGGAGTAACTGATGGAAAGAAATTAAATTTCAACAAATGGAAATTTTATTCCTAAAAAAAAGAAAAAAAAACAAATTTAAAATTACAATCAGAAAGCACCCTGTAAATATCAAGTTACAATTTATTCAGAAGGAGAAATAACTGTTTTTTTAGTAGTATGAGCTTTCGGGCTGAGAACCTTGCCAATCTCTTTTAACACGGCCGTAGTCACGACCGCTCACAACAACCTCTGAAAGACTAAACTGGTGCAAATCTGCAACACACCAGATTACTTTAAACTAAAAATTTTAACAACTCACACAAACACGTAAACTATGCACCCCGTAAGAGGGATGGAAATGGTACAAACACTCACATTAAAAATTATTTGCCACCAAAAGTGCAACTTGTTTTTAAAAGAACTCTTACGGTGGAAGGGCGGCAACTTTATATACTAAAATGACCATTTAAATAAAATCCATGAAATGCAGTTTTACATAAAATGTACCAACATGCTCTACATTACACAAATACCGCCTCTCAAGATGATAGGCAAGATAAAAACATATTTCAGGAATTCGGTCGTTGGGGACTTATGACCTAAGCTGTTGAGTCCCATAGTGCTCAGAGCCATTTGAATTCGGTCGTTACACGTCAAGCAATAAATTCGTTAACACCGAATCCGACAAACATGACAGAGGCAGCTATTAACGTACGGCAGACCGACAAATAGACAGACAGACACTAGCTGCCTAACAAATGCGGACGAGAGACAAACGAGCAAGCTGGGGACGAGGGACTGACCAAGAAAACAAGTAGAATTTAACAAGTAAATGAAACAACATATCACGAATCACTTCTAATAAAGTGCGATGTCTGGCGAAGACCTGGCGCAGCACTCCCAAATCGCTCTCCCGAACCGTCCGCTGCCAGCCGCTTCAACGGACGCAGGAAGGCGCGCCGATCTCCCGTCTCACGGCGTCGCAGCTCGCGCCGGCCAGACCGATGTCGTGGGTTGACTCCTGTTGCTCTCGTGTGGGCCGCGAACCCACTACGCCTCGCTATACGGCGCGGCCCACTGGACTGACGTGGCGACCTCACATGCGCCGACGCTCAAGACGGACAAGTCATCTTGCGTCTCAGTGCGCGACCGACCAACCGATAGATCGAACCGCCAATGCCCATTGCCTGAACAAATTCGAGCAGACTGGCGGCCTAACACGTAACTAGCACTCCAGACGACAGACAGACACCTACTGACCCGGCTGACCAACTGACCAGACTCGTCGAGACTGGCAGACTGGCCCCCACTGACCGCCTGGCGAGCTCATAGCGCCCCTTAAATGCACGTGAACAGGCAACCTTTCCCCTTTTCCACCAGAGGAAGACACCAAAGCTACGACTGCCACAGCGGCGCCACGGCTAGAAACGGAGGGCGACTGCTTCACACAATGCGCTGCGGCGCGCTCTTCAAAACAGCAATTTTTACCACAGATCACCTACAAGCGGGCTCTACATTTTTTAGAAGATTTTACCACAATCGCCTTTTTTAAAAATTTTCCAACTATGCATACATTAAGCCCACGTAGAAAATTTATTTGACCGTTTAAATGTTCTTCACATGTAGAGCATCGCCAAATTCTTCATCACCATCATCATCGTCGTCGTCATTCTTATTTCTCCGTTCCTTAGTTACTTCTCTATTATTGTCACTACTAATATCTTCTTGCAAATACTAATATCTTCTTCAAATTCGCTCCTTCCGTGTAACTAAACAAAAGGCTTTCTGTTTTTATGTAATATGCGTTTGGCTTCTTTTTATTCGCTAAATGTCCATAGTAGCCTGTAATACATGTTAGTCATATGCATATAAGAAATCTGTTCACACATATACAGTAGAGCCCCAGTAATTCGTGCTAATTGGTTCTGAGGCTACCCCGAATTACAAAAAAACTTCGGTAAAACGGAATTACTACTGAATCAATAGTTAAATCATGAATAAATGTTTAAAGAGCACAATAATTATTAAAAAAATAAATCAAAAAACAATATAGTACATACCTGTGTTGTATGTACTTATATGAGCACACATTTCCAAGTTCCAAAAGTATAGGTTACGCTTTAAAAAAATTTTCCATAGTCTTTTGCTTTAAAATAGAACTTTGTTTCTTAGCAGCAATGTCGTGCCATCTTCTAAGAAGCTTGGTGTCAGTTGGAGGAACTTCCTCTTGATGCTCGACATAACGCAATGCCACTTCTCGCGCTGCCAAACCCGAGGCTTGAGTGATCACTTTTACAATTTCGTCAGACAATTGTTAGTCGCTACTGTCTTCAGCGGGTTCAAAGTGGCTCTGAGCACTATGGGACTTAACATCTGTGGTCATCAGTCCCCTAGAACTTAGAACTACTTAAACCTAACTAACCTAAGGACATCACACACATCCATGCCCGAGGCAGGATTCGAACCTGCGACCGTAGAGGTCGCGCGGTTCCGAACTGAGCGCCTAGAACCAGCGGGTTCACTAACCATTTCAACAATTGCGAGATCGGTCACTGCAAACTGTTCATCACTGTTTACCCATTGTGAAACATTACTCGTATTCACATTTTCACATGCAGCAAGCTTTTTCATCAGTTCTGCCACGATAGGTTATCTTCTTCTGCACTGCAGGTATCCTGTTCATTCCATAAAATATGGTTCCAAGACATTTTTAGAGTCTCCGCCTCAATTTCAGTCCATGAATCTGCTATGCAGTGAATAATGTTTTTTATCGTAGTTTAAGAGAAATTCGTTGATGCTTTCTTCACATTATGTTGTTTGTAGAAGCGAATGAACCAACGACGATGATACGTTTTTGTTTTTCAGGATTTTAAAACGCCTTGGCCCATTGGTTGTATTAAAATCATCACGTTAGGGGGAAAGAAAAATGCGCGAATTGTAATTCTTCCTCATTAGCGTTTCAACCAGCGTTGTCAAGCGTAAAGATTGCTTTGCAAGGCAAGCACTCTTCCTTCAGGTATATTTTGGTCTCTGGAACAAAATCTTCCAAAAACCTGTACATAAAAATATTTTTGTCCTTCCAAGCAGATTTTTGGTGGACATACGTAACAGGAAGTGCAGAAGCAGTGATATATTTTAAAGCTCTTGGCTCAGTAGTCTCCCCTTTTACCAGCAGCTTCAGTTTATTGGTCTCCACTTCAATGGATGCAGCAAGAACTGTTAACCTCTCTTTACGCTTTTTGTAGCCCAGGACAGCCTTTTCTTCTTCTGAGGCTAGAATTTTAGATGGAGGCATTTTATAATTTAGCCCTGTTTCATCGCAGTTATACAGTTGAGTAGAATTAGTAAGATTTTCTTCGTGTATATTTTTTCTTAATTTCTCACAAAATAGTGTAGGAGTTTGATAATCGGCAGAAAGTTTTTCACGACAATTTTAAACTACCTTACGCCGTATCGCTTCTTCCACCTACCGAACCATCCTGAATTTGCAGTAAAATCGTTCTCACCTGCCTTTGACTCATTTCTAAGAAATGCAGCTTTTTCTTGCAGAATAGGCCCTGAAATTGGATTTCCTGTTTGTCTTTGTTAAGTGAACCAAACAAACAACGCTTCACTCGTTTTTACGTACTCAGATTTCTTCACTGACTTCCGTTCAAATGATGAAATACAACACTTGTTTCATGAAAATTTCTCAGTTTTCCCTGTTTCTACGCCAATCTCGAACTGTCACTTCACCGACGTCATACTCAGCGGCAGGTTTTTTAAATGTTTCTCCTTTGTCGTCTGAAAAGAGCTTCCAGTTTCACATTCAACGGCACAAATTTTCTCTTACTCCTACCGCTTATTATAATGTATGAATGAAAACATTAAGAAACACACAGTTACCTATCTAAACTACACTGTATATACATTTTAAAATTAACCTGATACACATGGGCTGACTACTACGGTACAGATGTTACTACATAACCAACTATAGTACATACAACAATGGCCATCCAACGTTGTAATATGTTTACTGTAATATTATTTAGGCGACTATACTTCAGTGATCACTGTTTTGGAATAAGTACAACAATAGGGTCAACAATAAGGATGTTATGCACTGTACAACAACTGATTGTCAGGCTGTCCCAATTAGTGAGAAGTCAACAAATAAAGAGCAAGCGCTTTCCTCGAGTCCTAATGATACCTGTCCATCTCTAATAGAATTGCATTAGCAGTCGGAGGCCAAGATTATTTTTATGCATTACGAACGAAAACCCTAAGTGGGACAGTTTTACCCATAGTGCATGTGGAAAATTGAAAGAAACTTCAAAATGTAATATATTCGAAAGTGCATAAAGCGTACATGTGGACAACGCATGAAAACGGGTCTTTAGTTTTATATAAAATTTTAATTTTCTTAAGACCAGCCAGAATTACATGGAACCTCGAAATACCGGGGTTTGAATTAACGGGGCTCTACTGCGTTACAGTTTTTTCGCTATTCTCTTTCTTTTGGGTAAGATACAACTTCTTGCAGCGCAATTTTTGTGAGATAAAATTTCTGTTAGAATCTACTTACGACTTTTTGGACCTTGTTATCACATATCTGTTGCACTGGAGTGGTGCCTCGTTGTCTTATGTACACCAGAATGTCCGATTTTCAACGCTGGCAGCCACATTTCACCTCAATGCTTCGCCTTGAAAGTGTGTGTTTATATTAAAAGTGTATTTGCTCTATACGTTTACAATTATATACAGATGACTCATCTGCCGCTACCTGTTGGTTTTATGAAACCCGTAACGTCTTCAAAAACTAAACTCGAGATTTCCAATTTCTCTCGCCCGCTGTATGCAAACTATTAGTCCTACAAAAAAAGAAAGAGAATGGGACTTTCTTAAAATTGTGTGATGATGATGATGATGATGATGATGATGATGATTGGTTTGTGGGATAACAGGTACGCGGGTGTTTCGAGCGTGGGTCATCCGGTTTGCAGTACAACCAAGTAACCGCTTAAGCACGACGCCGTGTTAAAATTGTATTTGAGTACATTTTCACTGGATGCCATGGTTTTCGAGATATTCAAGAAAAACACATTTAAAGGTCAGTTTTGTACGTTTTCTTGCATAATTCGAAACCAAGCTGCGACATGGTCGCGAATAAAACAGTGACCCGAATATTGAATAAATTTCCTGTTCTTTACGACTATGGTCACAAATTTTTTGTCATCAGACTACCGGTTTCGGTCTATAATGACCATCTTCAGATCTGTTATATAAAAACATGTTCTAATGTACTGCAGCCCTGTTGGCATCGTCAAATGTTAAACACAAAATTAGCACCAGCATCGTCAAATATATATATATATATATATATATATATATATATATATATATATATATATATATATATATATATATATATATATATATATATATAACAGCACATGCAAGAGTCATCTTGCTGCTGACAAAACACTATGTTTTTTAATTCTTTTCGGGTATCCAGTGACCGTGTAAGACTGCTGTAAGTCTAAAATTGCAATACACATCTATAATAGACACTTTATTTTACCTAAAGCGCTCTGTTCTTTTATTATTTTTACTCTTCTGTTTATTTGTTGTCCTGTGCATTCTGCCGTAATCTTGAATCGCCCTGAATACAAAACCCGATCACCTGGTTCTATGTCTTATTTTGAATTTAAACTGTTGCCTTTTTGATATTTGATATTTGTCTTCCACTCGTTGTTGAAAATTTACGTGCACTTCAGGTGAACAGTACAATATCATCAGGTAGGTAAGGGTTTCACCCTCCGTTGAGTTCATTAGAGTCCGAACAAAAGCTCGAGTTGTTTCAAGGATGGGAAAGGAAATCAACCAGCCCTTTCAAGCAAACCATCCTAGCACTTGTCCGGGGCATTGTAGCGAAATCACGGAAAACCTAAATCTGAATGGTTGGACGCTGATTTGAACCGTCGTCCTCCGGAATGCGAATCCAGTGTGCTAAACATTGCGCCACCTCGCTCGGTACAAGATCATCAGCAAAATGATGGTAATTCATATGAGTCCCGTCAAAAGGTTCTGCTCCCGCCCCTATTTGGGAGATCTGAAAACCTTCCATAGGGCTGACAAGAAATATCCGAGTTTGACTCCTTTATTAATTTCAGATCTGATACAATTCTGTAAAAGTCCAGTGCTGCAATAAGGTATGCGAGTTATACCGTTTTAATTTTTGCACAAGAATGTCTGGTAAAACATACATGCTAGGAGAATAGTGTTGCTGATGAAGGGGGTCACAGCTTAACCACATTAATTTACATCGTAGATGGACCTGCAGCCAGTGAAAATTGTTACAGCTTCCTATTGTGGGTATACTGCATGACCGCCACTGGTTCGCATAGCTGGTAAATTGGGTAGTAGCCAGTGGAAATGTTCTGTCTCACTCGTTCAACAAGATAACGCAAGACTCCACATTACCCATGCAGACCTGACGTACCACGATAACAGAGGGTGTTCAACTGTTCCCCTTGCCAACATGTTTTCGATGTCTCTCACGTACTGAAAAGATCTAGTGATGGATGCTATTCTGTATACGCACAATAAGTAAAATTTCCTCATTTGCTGTTCTTCCTGTTAATACATTTTTTTAATGGTCAACAGTGTAACTAACAGCTGCTATGTACTCAGTATCTACTAACAAAACTTGGTGTAGACACGATGTATCTACTTATGTAATATCGTGCTGGCTGCATGATTTGGAGACCAAGTACCAATAGATTAATTTTTTTTAAATATAGGGCGTCAGATTGACAAACAGTAATCAAATATCCATCGAACGAAGGTTTCTTTCTTCGTGTGTGCACTACATCTCATCGAAATTCTTATTCTGAACCTCAGTCTTGAACCAGTTTTTCGTACCATTCGCACTGTAGTGTATGATTCATCGCCAATCGTGTAATAAAGCAAAACCACCTGATATTGCGCAACACTTTGTATTTGTTTGTACTGTCAATTGATTGCTAGTCCCTACACAATGCATAGTAATTTGTATTGCCCCCCCACCCCCACCCCCACCCTCCTTCCTCCATGCGTTCCTCTCACCTCCTTTTGTTTCACTTTAATAGCTCACGATGTGATTTGCCCGTACTGGCTCTAGACAACACGCTGCCTTTTTTAAAATCGATGAATAGCACTTTTAGATGCACCGAGACTTCTGTGCTGACATAACAGCGCGTGACACATCGACAACCTCTCACTGCAAGTAACAGGCAGCGCAACACCGGCGCTGTGGATTGTTCCTGCATTGTTTTTGCTTTCTTGTTGCGGACAAGAGCTTTGTCATTGTCCGCTATTGCGACTGCAGCGCAGTAATCGTAGCGATCGCCCAACACAAAATGCACCTGTCACGTTAGCAGTGCAATTTTTCCATTCATCTCTTTCGCGCTGTTACTGTCGACGGAACGGTGATAGCATTACGCTATGCCACAGTTGAATAACAAACAGCTTTTGTTTCTTCTGATTTTCCGTGCTTATCCCAGATCTTTCTGTCAGAACCTTGTGATGGGTTC